>NW_023220057.1:0-668 GCF_002007445.2 Ailuropoda melanoleuca | reverse complement strand
GGCTAGAACGCGCATCGGCTGCCGAACAGTGCAGGGCTGGCCGAGGAACAGGAAAGATGGGAGCGTTGCGCTGGCTGTTGGTGTGTAGCATAATCTTGCTCAGCTGTCGCGGCAAGCAAGGGTTGCAGGTTCGGATGGTCGGCGCGCCCGTATCAGCTTCCATCGATGAGGACGATGTGCGTCGGGCCCTGCGGTTCGCTATGAACGAATACAACAGAGCCAGCAATGACAAGTACGTCGGTCGCGTGTCTGAAGTCGTCGAAGCCCAAAAACAAATTGTCGCTGGAGTGAAGTATTACCTGGAGGTTAAAGTTGGACGAACAACTTGTGCCAAGAGTGTGACTGATGTAACTGCTGTTGAAAACTGTGCCTTCCATGAAGCACCTGCGCTAGCAAAGACTGTAACTTGCCATTTCGTGGTTTACACCATTCCTTGGATGAATAAGATTTCTATGATAGAAAATAGATGCACTTAAATGTTGGTTTGGCTCGGTGCAAGACAACTAGCTGCTATTCTGATCACATTTTCCCGGACAGGAAGAATAATAATCCTTATGTATTCTCAAGTGAGAGTTGTTGCAACTAATTCAAGAATGCTTATGTATACATGAAGCAAATAAATTAATATAGTCTTCCTTTTAAAGTACAAGCTTGTTTTCTTATTTGTA
>NW_023220056.1:0-668 GCF_002007445.2 Ailuropoda melanoleuca | reverse complement strand
AAAAAAAAAATCTAAACTACAGAGATTTATGTACAAATATGGTTCTCATAATTTTACAAGAGTGAAAAATTGGAACATACTAAATGGGTAAAAGGGAATGTTTAAATTATGATACATACTGTGTAGTATTATGCAGCCAAATGTTTCATTTTCTTTCATAATGACATGGGCAAATGATCACAACACAATATTAAAGTATATCAAATAGGATATAAAAATAAGCATAGCACATGCACATGGTTAAAAAGCAAGGAAAACACATGCTCAAAAGAGTTGAAAGAATGCATACCAAAAGTTCAACACTGGGTGTCTCTGGGTGATAGGATTTTACTTTCTGCTTTATAAATTTTAAGTATCATATGATGATCATACATTAACTCTTACAATAAGGAAAAAAAACTTTGGATGCAGCAGCTAAATCCAGGAAAACTAACTCACATTTATCAGTAAATAAATGGCAAAAAGTAAATAAAGATATGGCAGGGATATGGTGAAGAGATTCAGGAGACATCAATCAAATGCGATGTACAGACCTTGTTTGAATCCTGAGTTAAATAAACATTGTAAAAGAACATTTATGCAAGAACCAGAAACTCTGAACACTAACTGGATTAAGCAACATTTAGGAATTACTAATTTTTTTTTAGCATAACTACAATGCCAATTAT
>NW_023220055.1:0-668 GCF_002007445.2 Ailuropoda melanoleuca | reverse complement strand
ACTGGTGCAGCCACTCTGGAAAATGGTATGGAGGTTCTTCAAAAAGTTAAAAATAGAGCTACCCTATGATCTAGCAATTGCACTACTAGGTATTTATCCAAGGATATAAACACAGAGATTTGAAGGGGCACCTGCACCCCAATGTTTATAGCAGCAATGTCCACAATAGCCAACTATGGAAAGAGGTCAGATGTCCATCAACAGATGAATGGATAAAGAAAATGTGGTACATATGTACAATGGCATATTACTCAACCATCAAAAAGAATGAAATTTTGCCATTTGCAATGATGTGGATGGAACTAGTTGGTATTATGGTACGGGAAATAAGTCAGTGAGAGAAAGACAAATATCAGATGATTTTACTCATATGTGAAATTTAAGAAACAAAAAGATGAACATAGGGGAAAGGAAGAAAAAATAAAATAAGATGAAAACAGAGAGGGAGACAAACCATAAAAGACTCTTAACTCTAGGAAACAAACTGAGGGTTGCTGGAGGGGAGGAGGGATGGGAGATGGGGTAACTGGGTGATGAATATTAAGGAGGGTACTTGATGTAATGAGCATTGGGCGTTATATGCAACTAATGAACCACTAAATTCTACCCCACAACTAATAATGCATTGTGTGTTAATGAAATTGAATTTTTTTTTAATTTTTTAAAAG
>NW_023220054.1:0-668 GCF_002007445.2 Ailuropoda melanoleuca | reverse complement strand
TTCCAGTACTTCGACCAGAAAATTTCCCCCCAGTTTTAAGCAGCAACAGAGGGTCTAGATGCCATATGGTAGGTTCTTTTATATCTATGTTTGGTTTTACAACAGATACAATTTGAAAAAGATTTTTACAAAGACATAAACTTCTGGTTTCTGGTCCAGCACATGAGAAACTTGAAAGTCTTCACTCTATCCTAACAATGGGTAAGAACACAAACAAACTGAAAAATCAATAACTATGTTTAGATCTGCCAGTGGAGTGAGGGCACAAGGCAACCTGCTACCCTCAAAATTGGAGAGACAGACGGGCAAATACAGGGAGCCTCCCCTTATCAAAGTGGAAATTGCCATGGGAACCAGTGCCAGAGTAGGAAAATTAGAACTGTAATTGAAGGATTTCTGGGGGTTCAGTGTGGACAATGCTGAGAGATAAAATTCCGTGAGGACTCAGTCTTGGGGGATCCACAGTTTTGTGAGTTTTACCTCTAGGAGCTCCACCAGGTCCTCACAGTAATATTAGAGAAAAATGTTCTCTTGCTTCCAGCAAAGGAAGAAGAAAAGGAATCATTTTGAGATATTCCAGAGCATTCTGTTCTTCTTAACAAGATGTGCCCTGGAAAGAGGCTACTTTACCAGACTTCCACCTGCTGGGGTTTTATCAGAGGCTAACC
>NW_023220053.1:0-668 GCF_002007445.2 Ailuropoda melanoleuca | reverse complement strand
TAACTTTTTAAGGGACCTCCACACTGTTTTCCAGAGTGGCTGTACCAACTTGCATTCCCACCAACAATTTATATTCTGTTTCATTGTGTACATGTTTTGATTACTACTTCTTTTATAATCAAGTTTTAATTCAGACTGTGACTCTTCCAGCTTTTTTTTTTTTAGGATTTTATTTATTTATTTGACAGAGAAACACAGCCAGTTAGAGAGGGAACACAGCAGGGGAGTAGGAGAGGAAGAAGCAGGCTCCCAGCGGAGGAGCCCAATGTGGGACTTGAACCTGGAATGCCGGGATCACGCCCTGAGCTGAAGGCAGATGCTTAATGACTGTGCTACCCAGGCGCCCCTTACCAGCTTTGTTTTTGTTCAAAATGCCTTATATATGTGGAGTCATTTGTGATTTCAATGAATTTTAGGATTTGTTTTCTTTATTTTATATAATATTTTTATTATATTATGTTATTCACCCTACAGTACATCCCTGGTATCTGATGTAAAGTTCGATGATTCATTAGTTGCGTATAACACCCAGTGCACCAAGCAATACGTGCCCTCCTCACTACCCACCACCAGTCTATCCCATTCCCCCACCCCCAACCCCTCTGAAGCCCTCAGTTTGTTTCTCAGAGTCCATAGTCTCTCATGATTCATTCCCCCTTCTGATTACC
>NW_023220052.1:0-668 GCF_002007445.2 Ailuropoda melanoleuca | reverse complement strand
GCAATCCCAGCCAGTCATGTCCGTTCCTGGAAGAGGGTTCTCCGACGGACATCCTATGTCCCACTTGGGTGTACTTCTCAAATTGCCAGGGGGATCTCCCCGGTAAGCCCTGCAGACCAGGGAGGGGAGGGGCTGGCCTAGCAGCAGCCCAGGATCCTTGGGGCGTTGGTGCCACCGGGGTCTGCACCCCAGAGGCAGGCATCAGGGGCTCAGACTCCCTTCCACCTCTGTGGCCTTTAGCTTCTGTAACCTGTTTGCCTTTTCAATTTTCAAAGGAATGAGGGATGCTTCGCCCCTCACCCCAAATTTGTATCATAATGAAAAAGCTCTTCTCTCACTTAGTAAAGAAAAAAAATCCACAGATCCCTTGGAAATCATAAATAACACTGTTTCAGGAGGCTGTGATGTCATCTTTGCTTTCTGAAAAAAGTCAACATGACATTTCGATAGGCACCAAAAACAAGAGAATAGAGCACTGTGGGCCCCCGTTCAAGTACGTCCTCCCTGAAGATGGATCTGTTTATCTTTGACTGAAGTCCTAGCCACGTCAGGAAGGCAAAGTGAACTGGACCATCACAGAGACTAGCAGTTGATTCGAACCAAAAGGCCAGGCAGGGCGGTGCCACGTCGTGGCTGCCTCCGACAGACCACTTCACCCTTCCATGCCC
>NW_023220051.1:0-668 GCF_002007445.2 Ailuropoda melanoleuca | reverse complement strand
CCCCCCCCAACCCACTCGGGGAAGGACAGTTTGTGAAAAAAGCATCCTCCTGCCGTGAAAGCCAAGACAGACCTGCTGGCCCGCTGAGCCTTGCGACCTCTCAACAAATATTTGACAGCCACTTCCCACCAGCACCCAGGGCCTGGCACTCTCCCTGTGATGAGGCATCACTCCCTGGAGGGGAAATGCTGTTTAGAGGAGAAGAGCCATGTGCCCAACATGCTTCCCAGAGCTGGGGTCACCTCTCCAGCTGCCCCGTCCCTGACCCAGAGGTCACATGCTCAGTGCTCACTCTCCTGCCTCGATGGGACCCACACTCAGCAGAGGACCACAGGGAGACCTGTCCATCGCCAGGATGTGCCATCAGGAATAAGGGACAGGATGGAAAAATAAGAAGGAAGCCTGGGGGAGGGGACCTCGGGTCCCCCGAAGCTCAAGGCCAGTCCACAGAGCCTGGGAAGCATCGGCTGGCCAGAGTGTTCAGCATGACGTCTGGCTGCTCGTGGGGCCATGATTATTACTGACAAGGGGGCCTTGTTGGGGGAGATGGTTAAGTCTGCCATCTCCCCAATGCTGGGGGCCAAAGGGAGCTGCTCCGCACACCCTTGGGCCAGAAGATGATGGATGCCCAGAGAAGGGACTGATGCAGCAGGGTACCAGACCCAAGG
>NW_023220050.1:0-668 GCF_002007445.2 Ailuropoda melanoleuca | reverse complement strand
TGATTCATTGACCACACTTTGAATAGCACTGCTTTAAATTCACACTCTCCTCCTTACTCAACGGTACTTGAGCTCGGAACAGCTATGAAATAAGCCATGTACTGTAAGCTATGAAATAGATAACATCTTCTGCCCCTGAAGTCACTGACTCCTTTTTATTATCTCTTCAGACATCTCTGGGGACTTATCTTGATGGTATTTTTACCTTTCCAGGTAGAGAAATTAAGGGACTGGAAAAGGTTTCCTCCTAAAGCAGGTATTTAGCCCTGAATGCTGACCTCACATGATCTCATTCAACCGTCTGGACCACGCATGAAGGTAGTTCAGAGACCTTATGTAGTATATCATTCTAACATGCCCCCCTCACTTTCCCCTGAAACAGATCTCAACAGATTGAGATTGTTTTTGTATAGGCTAAATCTTATAAGACCTACCATCCCTACATTCTAATTGAATAAGGTTCCTTCCACATAAGTCAGCATTGGGGCATCTTATAACCCTACCCCACCATTGATTGGACCAGAGGTGGGTACTTGACTCAAAGGCAACCGAGTGGGAAAGCTCCACACAACAAGAATAATGAGGATTAACTGGTTTACTCAGATTCTCATTCCCATGAGCCTAGGTATATCGTAGTTCTTTTTCTTCCTGTATACCAGGTTATAAGG
>NW_023220049.1:572-2157 GCF_002007445.2 Ailuropoda melanoleuca | reverse complement strand
AACACAGACCACAGAGGCTAAGCTCAGGCCGATTTGTGGTCTGGAGATGGTCTGGAGCTAGAACGCCCCCAATGCCCCTGCNAACGCCCCCAAGGCCCCTGGGGTCGCGGGTCAGGCAGGGCGCATACCCTGATGCTGCACTGTGGTAACCAGTGACAAGTCTCCTGGTCACTTCCTCCACGAGACACCCCTGAGCCCCGACTACTCTGGCCTGCTGCGNCAGCCTGCTGCTCGGAACTCCCATTCCTCTTTTTGACCCCGTTGTTTACTTTTCCCTTCACTTCCATAGGATATATGTATGTTTAATTACATACTATTCTGTCACTTAAACGTCTTTGTCATGTTCTCAGTGAAACTCTACTTTGCACCATCCATCCTGATGTATCATCACTTGCTGCATTGCATGACTTAACTGGGGACTAGGAATACCCTCCCAGCATCATCACTAGGAGTGCAGAGTTTCCCATTACCATATGGTCATGTTGTCCCCTTAGCTCAGGGCCACCAGAAGGGGCAGTAGGGGCAGAGGCACAGGCCAAGGCTGCTAAGTGTGGCTGGGGCAGGCAGAGCTCTGATTTGAAGCTTAAGTCCCCTCTAGATCGTGAGAGTGAGGGCTCCTCACAGAAAAAAAAAAAAAAAAAAAAAAAAAAAAAAAAAAAAAAAAAAAAAAAAAAAAAAAAAAAAAAAAAAAAAAAAANCCCATTGCGATTCCCTCTCTGACCCTTAGGATATGCAGCAAAGTTACATTTAATTTTTTAAACATTGAGGGACTTCCTTGTTTTCTTGGCATTAGGACTACAGGCTCAATTCCCCTGTGGCCTAAGAATAGAATCTAGTAAATTTCAGGCTTTTAAAATTTGTAGANTCTGAACCCAGCTCTGATTCCTCACAGAGGGGACACTGGCTGCACCCAGGCCCCCTGGGGCTGTGGGTGGGTGGTGTAGGTGTCACTGTATGGATGGGGCATGGGGTGGAGGGTGAGCATAGAGCAGCTGGGGGAGAGGGGCCCTCGGGGGCTCTTGTGGGAGAAGGAAGTCGGGTAAGGGGACCCCAGGCAGTGGTGACCTCACTTCCCTGACAACAGAGCCCAACAGAATTTGGAACCCGGGTAACCAGGCACCCACAGTCCAGAGCCAAACCCCTGCCCAGCTCATTTCATTGGAGATCCTCGAACGAAGAACATGTTTTCGTGCTGCATCCCCAAATCCGGAGGCTGCAGGCTGAGGAGAGCGCGCCCTGCAAACACTTCCCCTCACTGGGGAGGTCATGTCAGGGCTCCCCGACGCCTCTGGCCATTTGGCCGGAAGGACCGAAAGGTGACACCAGGAGGCCCAGAGCCGGCCAGCCCAGCCCCACATGCTCTGATCTGACTGTGCAGCCCCAGGTCCCCTCCGTGTTTGTGTGTGTGTGTGTGTGTGTGTGTGTGTGTGTAAGAGGGGTCATGTAGGGTGGGGCCACTCCGAGTAGAAGCAGGCTGATGAAGGGTCAATGTCCAATAGGCAGGTCATGTTCACACCCCAGGTGAAGCCTGGCTGGGTGGGACAGGGTGTGTGGGGGCTGCACCCTTCTGCCGAAGCTTTCTCCC
>NW_023220049.1:0-156 GCF_002007445.2 Ailuropoda melanoleuca | reverse complement strand
CCAGAAGCAAGGACCGGGCTCAGAGCACCCAGTGGGTGGACTGCAGTCAGGGAGAGGTCCCGGGGAGGGTTCCTTCCTGGCTGCAGCTTCTCTGGGTGCCCCTGGGCTGGGTTCTGTCTCTGCAAAGGCACAGGGAGAGGCAGGCAGGAGGGTGAG
>NW_023220047.1:0-3606 GCF_002007445.2 Ailuropoda melanoleuca | reverse complement strand
ACAGAAGTGGTGGTGAGATGGCTAAATGCATGTGGGTAGGGAATAGTAACGCTGATGATGGTGGTGATGATGGTGATGGTGTTGATAATAGTAGTAGTGATAACAATACCTATACAGCAAATGCTTATGTACTATGTGCCAGGCATTGCTCTAAGCATTTTATATAAATGATCTCATTTTATTTCCAGCTTCACTGAGAGATTATTGACAAATAACATATATAAGTTTAAGGTGTACAACGTGATGATTTTATATATGTATGTGTTGAGAAATGATTACTACAATAAGATTAATTAACACCTCCATGCCCTCACATACTTCCCATTTTTTTGAGTGTGATAACATTTAAGATTTACTCTCTTAACAACTATAAAGTATATCATACAGTATTGCTAATCATAGTCACCATGCTGTATGCTAGATACCCCACTAGACTCTATTTTTAGCACCATTTTACAGATGGGGAAACTGAGGCAAAGGAGGTTTAAGGTTAAATAATTTGCCCAAAGGGAAAAACCTGGAACAGAAGCGTTGAGGCAAGTGACTTCCTGCTGGCACCCAAAATAGTATGGTAAGCTATTTTATTTGGATAGTTACATGAAATATTTCCTTGGAAGGTTGGAAAATCTGGAGCCACAGATTCAACATTTGTGACAAGCTTTGTCCACTTCTCTGTATTTCCACACCTTGGCCCTGAGCCACATCAGGAGACTTGGTAGCCTCTGAGGCAGGGTCTCACAGGACTAGGGTGTTTAAATTCCTGATCCAGGGCCAGCTTCTTCCAGCTGGCTGGGCAGAGGGAGTCGGTCTCTTTCAGGAGCTGACTCTCCAGCTCAGACACTCAGGGAAGTCACTTTCAACTGGTTCCAGTTTTCAGGGCAAGAAGGACAGTAGGATTCCCCATCTGGTCAGGTCATGTAGTTAGTGATTTCATCCAAAAGGTGTGGGGCATTAGAGCTGGGCTTATTTAGGGGATGGGGCAGCCATCTGTCCCTGTCACACTCCTCCCTGCTCTGACCACAGAGAGCCAGTGGAGACTTAGGACCAACCTTAGGTGAGTTCAGTCCTACAGTGGTTGCAAAATGTGGCATGTTGGGATCTCCTCTTAATAGGTGGAATGTGGAACTTCAACTGGTATTTCAGAAATGTCCAATCCTCCTTTTTCTAGAGAAAATGTCCAAGCAAAGGAATAAATTATGCATTATTCATAATGCTGTACAAGTAAGTTTTCTCTCAGTGTTGATATCTTTTCTGTTAAATTCAAGTCTTCTATAATTTTCAATGCAAAAAGACAACAGAATAACTCATTTGATTCTTGGTAATGATCCTAATTTTATCCTTCTCTTTTCTGAATTTTGATTAAAGTTTCCAAAATCCTATCTTATACTTGGTATTAGGGTTTGAATTGAGAAAAGAGAACATACAACTTACATTTTTTTTTTAGAACTTTATAGTGTCTACAGTCTGTTCATTTACTTTCTTATCTGATCTTCTCAACACCTTTCAGAGTCAGGTAGACTGAGTACTGACATCACTATTTTACAAATGAAGAAATTGAGGCTCTAATTGGCTGATCGGAGGAGCTGAGACCTCCATGGTTAGATGGTTGTTTCAGACTCTCAGGATCCAGCAGTGTTAAGAACGTGCTATCAGACCCAGACTTGGAATGTCCCAGTCTCGTGTAGTGAGTCCTCCACCCATTTGGAATTGCGATAAAACTTCTTTTACATGATTTCTTCACCTGTCCTCTGCCAGCCTTTTTTTATTTTATAAGAATATAAGAAGACAGATAATACAGAGTGTTCTCCAGCTCTTTCCTAAAAAGACTCAGCTTCTTTTTAATCAAAAATATATTTTCAGCCAGCCTTCTCCATGGGGATCATTGGATTTACCTGGCAATTGCCCAGCCCCTTCTGAGATTCTGCAGCATTCTGTAAAAGTAATTCTTGTGATTCATTTGACTTTCTCTGCTTATGAATCTCAAATTATGGTTAAGGACTGGAAGCATCAGCACTGGTCAGTGCGTTGAAATTTCCAAGCCCGAATCCACAATTTGGCTCTCAGGGTTGGAGCTCAGATATGCAGAAGGGCATGGTAGAACTTGAAATAAAGGGGATCCAAGGTCAGGAGGGCTCGGATGGGGTGGGGAAAGTGGTGGAGCAGAGGGAGATCAGTGGTGGGGCAGGACGGGGCAGACGGTGGGGAAGCCTGAGTGCTACCAGCCAGGGCCCATGAGGTGGGGGCAGCAAGGAATCCAGGTGAATGTTAAGTGTATCTGTGCAGTGTGAGACTGACAGTACGTGGTGCTGGGGGAACTGAGCTTAGCATTTATAAAAGTTAAGGGTAGTTTCCATCCTAAATCACATCCAGCTTGGGGTAGGACTTCTCTTCATGCTCATATAATTCCTTGGGCAAATTTCTGTCACAGTCTGAATACCCTGCACTCTGTGAGAATGGGGACCGAGCTGACTTCATCTCCTGCTTCCTCAGCCACCAGCCCAATATAACTGCCCATAGTATCTGTTGATTGAATGAATGAGTGGGAGGACCTTTAAACCTACTGTGAGTCCAGGGACCTGGGAATACTGAATTTATATGGCTCACAAATAATTTGAATATGATAGTCTGTTCACGTGATAGTACCCCATCTTTCAAGGTGCATGCAGAATGTTTAGAATCCTTTCAGACTTGTAACAGCTGAGATAACTAATTTTGGAGATGCACAGGCCAGAATCAGTGGGTTGGTGGCAAGGGCCTTACAGGAGTGATCTGCACTAGAGAGATCCCTGAGGGTCATTTCTGTGGGAACAATGGGGGAAAAAGTGAAAACAGATTTTATTCCTCTAGATAGCACACGGAAGAGGAAATGAAGTGTAAAGAGGTTAAAAACCTGTTCAAGGTCACACCATTAGGAAGTGTCTCAGATAATGGGGAGGTTACAAAGTGAGAGCAGCTGCTCATGGATGCAAGGGAAAAAGTTCTGTTTGCTAACAGGCTCAGCCAGTTATAGCTGACAGCACTATTCCTCACCGCCAGCTCTCCTCACTTGACAGGAATACTATGGATCAGGAAGATGAAGTGAATTTTCAAAAGTCTCACATTATCTCACAGAAGAGCCAGCACTAGAACCCAGACTTCTGACTCCTGTTGTACCGCTTAGGAGAGAAAGAAGCTAGAAACTCTCAGTCAGAGAATGGCGCAGTGGACAACGTGTGGGTTTGATGTCAGACGGACGGAGCTGTGGTCAAATTCTGTCCTACTAATTACAGCCCTGGGAACGTACGTAGGAGAAGAAAATTCACTGGTATGTAATTTTATCATCTGAAGGAGAAAATAAAACCTACTTTTTTTTTAAAATCTCATTGTAATGATGAGACAGTACGGTGCATAATAAAGCTCTGAGTTATACATTTGAAGAGACCCAATTATATGGACATAAAATTTTGTCTACCAGCTCCAACAACTGCTTTGACAAGAACTCTCAAGAGCTGGCGTCTGAGGGGCTGAGATTAGAAACTGATCATGTATACTTCTCAATTTCCTCTAAGTTACTCTTAGTAGCTTTAACAATTTCTGAAAGGGAGAAATATATTGGATAGTAAAACA
>NW_023220046.1:0-668 GCF_002007445.2 Ailuropoda melanoleuca | reverse complement strand
CTGGTTATCTCCATTTCTTTGCAAATCAAAAGGGCTTTATAGGCCTATCAACTTTCCTATGAAGTTACTTTTGCCCATACATGTTTGTATTTATCTATTTCTGCCCCAAATCCTGTCCCTTTCTTGCCAGCACTGCCTGAAATCTTAAGTCACACAGTAAAATTAATCATGAAAGCCCAGAATATGTTTAGATTGGAGAATAGGACTTCAAGCCTACCTCTTTAGAATGCCTTCTTTACATGTATAGAGCTCTTCACATGTACTAAGAAAAATCTCGGCAGGGTAGGTTTCAGTACTTCATGTTTAGAAGGCAGATAAATGAAGAGGTCAAATGCCTTGTCAGAATTCATTTAGCTATGAAGGGGACTATGCATTCAAGGCTAAGATTTTTTTCACTAGTTACCTTAAGGATTGTTTTTTGACACTTTGGAGGTAAACAAACACTTAAAATCATTGAAAAAGTTAATTTAATAGAGTAATTCAATAATATAATCAAATTGAATAAACTGAAATGATTTGACAGACAAGTCATGTTTCATCGTCAGTTCTTTGATATATATAGTCAATCATGCCACATTTACTCTGGCTTCAGACATTTACCCAGCAAGACAAGTGAATTATTGATCACAGTATTGTCCACAGTAAATGTCAAAAAAAAAAAAAAAGGG
>NW_023220045.1:0-668 GCF_002007445.2 Ailuropoda melanoleuca | reverse complement strand
GGCGCGGGCTGCGGGGAGAAGCAGGGAGGAGGCAGCCCGTGCTGCAGACTTTAGGTGCTCCCTGCAGACTCAGCACGCCTCCACGCCAGGCTTCCCGTCCCTGTGCCGCCCAGAGCCTCCAGCGGGCATGCCAGCCGCGGTGCCTCCCTGCCCAAAACCCCCCTGGGGGGAAGATCCAAGTCCTCCAAAGGACCCACAGAGCGGAGGGATTGTGTGGGGCCAGGAAGCGGGCTCGAGCCTTTGGGTTGAGAAGTCTGGGGCCTGGGTGCCCTGGGGAGTGGCCGGGGGGACGGACGCAGGGAGGGCGTGTGCTGTGGGACCAGCAACGCCGGCCCTGGGCTCTGCAGAAGTGCAGGGAGGCCAAGTAGTGACCTCTAAGTGTGGCATCTGGAGGCCAGGGCCAGTTCCTGCCCAGGAAACCCTCTCTCCAGAGCAGAATATAAAGATAAAAGCGCTGATGTGAGAGATTTCTAGAATTTCACGATGTCATTCTCTGTGGCCGACATCAGGCTCCTGATGGCTGTATGATAGGAAGGAACCAGCTCAGCCGACCGGCGCAAGCCGACCACAGCACCACTGGGCTATGGTGGCCCCGCCATTATGAGTTCTTTCTTTTTAGACTGGCGACCTCATGTATTTGTAAGTGGAAGAAATCAGTATCATCCCCG
>NW_023220044.1:0-668 GCF_002007445.2 Ailuropoda melanoleuca | reverse complement strand
TGTTCCCTCTCTCGCTGGCTGTCTCTATCTCTGCTGAATAAATAAATAAAATCTTAAAAAAAAAAAAAAGAATTGTCCACCCAGGGATGCCTGGGTGGCTAAGTTGGTTAGGCATCTGCCTTTGGCTCAGGTAGCGATCTCAGGGTCCTGGGATCGAGCCCCAGGTTGGGCTCCCAGCTTAGTGGGGAGTCTGCTGCTCCCTCTCCCTCTGTGCTCTCTCACTCGGACTCTTGCTCCCTCTCAAGTAAATAAATAAAATCTTAAAAGAAAAACAAACAAAAAAAGAATTCTCAGCCCAAACAGTACCCTGTTAAGAAACTTTGGGTGGCTAACATCTTTTTTTAAAGGATTTTATTTATGCACGTAGAGAGAGAGTGAGCATGGGAGTGGGATGGAGGAGCAGATGAGAGGGAGAAGCAGGCTCCCTGCTGAGCAGGTGGCCTGCCACTGGGGTAAGGGGCTCAATCCCAGGACCTTAGAATCATGACCCAAGCCGAAGGCAGATGCTCAACTGACTGAGCCACCCAGGCGCCCCTAACATTTTTAATTTAAAAGCTATTCACATAGAAAACATGAAGAGCGATTGTTTGCGACAACCAAGCCCCACATCAGGCTCTTCTGCTGTGAGCCTGCTTCTTCCTCTCCCACTCCCCCTGCTTGTGTTCCCT
>NW_023220043.1:0-668 GCF_002007445.2 Ailuropoda melanoleuca | reverse complement strand
ACCTTTGCGGCGGCCAAAAAAAAAAAAGGGGGGGTGTTTGTGTGTGTAGGGGGGGTAGACAAGAGCTAAGCAAACAGGAGGATCAGCTAAAGTCAATATCGTTACCTGTGGTATTGAGCCTGTAAAAACTGAAACTCTTCCTTAATCCGATCACAGGACTCGGAAATTGTAAATTTAAAGGGTTGAGCAGGCTGGTGCGGTGCCTAAAGAACAACAATAAAATATTTAATTAGCCCACATCACAAGCGAGGCAGGGAGATGGAGAAAACATACCACGCGACGCTAGCGGGGGGGGGGTCACCGCGCAGGCAGGCAAAGAGCGATTAAAACTCTCATCTAGCGCCCCCCCACCCCCCGTCTCGCCGCACAGCCGGGCAGGGGCTGGTTTCGGCGTGGCCCCGGGCCCGCGCGTCCTCTGGCCCGCCCCGGACCCGGCGGGTTCGAGACCCAGCTCCGCTCCCTCGCCAACCGCGGGCGCCCGGGGGCCGGCGCGCCGCGCCCACTCCCTCCTCACCCGGAATCGAAACTGGCCCGTCGGGGGGACTCGCGCCATGGCTTCCGGCCGCGGTCAAGTCGGGGGAGGGGGGACGTGTCCGCCACCCTCCGCGGCCGTCAGGCGGGCTCGCTCTCGCGTCCCCGGGGCCCGCGGCGCGACGGGCCGGCGCCCC
>NW_023220042.1:0-668 GCF_002007445.2 Ailuropoda melanoleuca | reverse complement strand
AATGGGGTGGCGGGAGGGGAAGATGGCAAAGACTCCCTGCTGAGCAGGGAGCCCAAGGAGGAGGGTCGCTCCCTCCCAGGACCCCGAGACCATGACCTGAGCCAAAGGCAAATGCTTAACCAACTGAACCACCCACACACCCCCAACAATTTTAAGTTTACTTATTTTATTTATTTATTTGAAGTAATCTCTACACCCCAGGTAGGGCTCGAACTCATGGCCCCAAGGTCAAGAGTCACATGCTCTTCCAACTGAGCCAGCCAGGTGCCCCTAGCTTCAACAACTTTTGAATATCATTTTTTTCTGTCATATTTATTTAACAACTTTTTTTAAAACAATACTGAAAAATATTTACATTTAAGTACAACTCACAAACTGTCCATTAAAGTGTTCTGGCCAATGATTAACTAACTTGATGGAAAAAAAATGCTTTCAGAAATATTTTTTCATATGATACAAATTAACATTACTGAAAAGTTATTACTCAATATTAATTTCAAAGCTCATCTGATCCTATTTTCTAATTAAAATAAACAGCAAAGCTGACCAAAATTTACCACAGAGGGGCACCGGGGTGGCTCAGTCAGTTAAGCATCTGACTTCAGCTCAGGTCATGATGTCTGGATCCTGGGGTCAAGCCCTGCATCGGGCTGGGCTGCCTGCTCAGC
>NW_023220041.1:0-668 GCF_002007445.2 Ailuropoda melanoleuca | reverse complement strand
GGTGAGGATGTGGAGAAAAAGGAACCCTTGTGCACTGTTGGTGGGAATGCAAACTGGTGCAGCCACTGTGGGAAACAATATGGAGGTTCCTTCACAAAGTTAAAGATAGAACTATGCCATGACCCAACAACTGCATTACTGGGTATTTACCCAAGGATACAAAAACAATAATTCAAAGGGATACATGCACCCCTATGTTTATAGCAGAATTATTTCCAATAGCCAAATTATGGAAACAGCCCAAGTGTCCATCAAGTGATGAAAGGATAAAGAAGCTGTGGTGTATATATACACAATGGAATATTATTTGGCCATAAAAAATGAAGTCTTGCCGCTTTCAATGACATGGATGGAGCTAGTGAGTGTAATGCTAAGTGAAATAAGTCTGTCAGAGAAAGACAAATACCATATGATTTCACTCCTATGTCACATTTAAGAAACAACACAAAGGAGCAAAGGGGAAAAAAGAGAGAGTGAGAAAAATCAAGAAACAGACTCTTAATTACAGAGAACAAACTGATGGTTACCAGAGTGGAGGAGCGTGGGGGGATAGGTTAAGTAGATGATGGCGATTAAGGAGTCCACTGGTGATGAGTACTGGATGATGTATGGAATTGCTGAATCACTATATTGTACACCTGAAACAATGTAAAAGTGTATGTTAACTA
>NW_023220040.1:0-668 GCF_002007445.2 Ailuropoda melanoleuca | reverse complement strand
TCAGTTAAGCAGGATGAATAATTTCTAGAGATCTACTGTACAAATACTGTGCTTTTAGTTAACAACGCCGGACTGCACACTTAAAAATTTATTAAAACGGTAGGTCTCATATAAAGGATTTTTACCACAATACAATTTTTTCAAAAAAATTTAAAGACCCCTGTTTAGAATCCAAAGAGCCTGGTTGGCCCTATTCCCTTCTTCTTTCCGGAAACTGGACTTGGTTGTTGTCAGAGTTTTGTTCCAGACCAGAGGGACCTTTCCCTTCACCCTAAATGAGGACCCTACTACAGGCACACACGTGCACACACGCATGCTACACTCACACCATTTCAGCCTCCCCCTGCTGGGAGGCTCCTGCCTTGTGCCTACCCATGGCAAGGTGTGCGTGCTTGGATCCCAATGTCTCCCAAAACCTTGCAGACTCTTGTCCATCTCTGCATTCAGAGAAAACTGGGAAGTGTGGAGGGGTGAGCAGAGAAAGACAGACCCCTCCCCCGAATTACAGGATGAGTATCTTGAAGGACACAGGTGAAGAGCTCCCTTCGAGAAGCAGGTGTCTGAAAGCCAGACACCCAGATCCGCTTGAGTTTTTGGCCATGTCTCCAAATGTAGAGGCGTCAGTTAGGAAAATACTTTGGAACCAGTTGCCTCATCAAAACAACCTG
>NW_023220039.1:0-668 GCF_002007445.2 Ailuropoda melanoleuca | reverse complement strand
GTAGTTCTGGGCCCTGATTTACATTAGAGCCACCTGGGAGCTTTTAAAAAGGCGTCTACCTTAAGCTGACTGAAGAAAATCAAAATCTCTGGGAATGGAGACTGAGCAGGGGTACTTTTTTTTTTTCAGGATTTATTTTATGGCTGCCTTTTTAATCCTCATATCCATCCTATGAGATAGATACTATTATTATCCTCATTTTACAGATGATTTACTTCTGCATACTTCATTTTACTCCTTAATTTAAGTTACATGGCACCGAACGTGTGATTTAAATACGTTAGTGTTTCTCCAAAGTACCTATCACGGTGCCTTGCACTAATGAATTAAACTTCTTCTTTATTATGTTTGGTTAGTCACTGTATAGTCCATCATTAGTTTTTGATACAGTGTTCAGTGATTCATTAGTTGTGTAAACTTGTAACGTTTACTAAAATAACCGCTGCACTCAGGGTAGTCATCTTTGGGTTGCTATAAAGTAGTGATAATAAAATATGAAATACTTGGGCAGGTTAGTTCTCCAGGCTCCTCCATGAACTAAATTCTGGCTATTAGGAATGACTGGATGGTGCCAGGGTAAAAGGCCCGGTTCAGGATCACTGTGAAGGGCTGATTCAGCCCAGAGCTCCTCCAGGTTCAGCTGAGGCCTTCGTTGAGACTGCGCTGTG
>NW_023220038.1:0-668 GCF_002007445.2 Ailuropoda melanoleuca | reverse complement strand
CCCACTAGCTGTTATACTAAGATGACAAAATGAATGATATAATGACTATAACTGTGTTTATAATAAGGAATCGTGGTGGTTACAACAATAGCTAGAGGTGCAAAGTTAATAACTAGATCATTCTTTTTACGAGCATTTCCTGGGTGTGGAATACCTAGAGGAGATGAATTATCAGAGCTTGCATTACTCATTTTAATTACTGTTATTGCCAAGTAATATAATGTCTGGGCCATTTTCTCACCATGCTTTGTGGGAATCTTTCCTTGATACCAAAGAGCTTACACATAGAGATTTGAAATCATCTTAACTGTAAAGAAAAGAATAAATATTAAAATGATGTTATCATTGTCAGGTTGCAAAGTTCTGAAAATTTAACATCGTCATTCATTTCTCCTTTTTCGCCACTACCAGAACCAATCTCTTGCCAAATTTAGTTTGTATTTTTTTATAACATCCCCTTCTTTGGAGTGCCATTTCAACTGCTCTATGCTAGAAATTTCTTGCCTTTTATTTTGTGTAATAATCTCATGAGGTTTCTCTGTGACTTCAGGTTTTCTCCAGTATATACTAGACATTACAGCAAGAAGTAATTTTTTGCATCCAACCCAATTCCATTCCATTCACAAATAATTAATGAGCACACACACACACACACACACACACACACA
>NW_023220037.1:0-2640 GCF_002007445.2 Ailuropoda melanoleuca | reverse complement strand
ATATTCCGAGTCAACGTACTTGCCCAAAAGGTCTGATTTAAGAAGGCATTTAGCTTCATAGCAAAAGTTTTGCATCTACAGTTACCACCTTCAGAGGAACTGACATAACAATGCTGATGTAATCTGCTAGTTCCCTTTTGAACAATGTGCAATAATTTATGTGAACCCTGTATCAAGTCATACAGGTACCAAAAAATGGAATAATTATGCACAGTTCAATAGAAGTATAATGTTAAGTTTTCCCCATCTAAAAATTAACCAATGAAACAAAATGTATCAACTATAGTTGACTTGGTTTCAGGAAAACCACATCTGAGAATTACAAGTACATCACTGTCCTTATCTCATCCTCAGTCATTGACAGGAATTTTGTAGGCCACCATGCTACTTACTTTGTGGATCGTAGTAGTAAACGAACGAAGACGGACTTCCTCAGAATTGGTAATAAACTGCGGTCCCGACTCTTCCCATTTTTCAGGTACAACCAAATCTTTGTCTGTATAAATCAGTAGATCAAATGAACCTAAATTGGGGATAAAATCATTAAAGTACAATTATTTTTTCAAAAGTACAACTACCCTTTCCTGTCTCTTTCACATTTGAGCCACCTATAGTGTCAGAAAAGCTAGTTTAGCTTGATCTCTAATCAATTTTATTAGCTGCTTTTCCTCAATGGAAATTTTAGTACAGAAATACTGTACTCCTTTCACTTTATTTTATGAAAAACTCGACTTTTTTTTCTTTAAAGAGAAAAAACAATAAAAATAATTGCAGAAAGTATATAATTTATCATGAGACAGCATGAATCTAAGACATAGAAAAGATAACATCTTGGTTCTGTGACCGCTGTATCTTACTGCCCAGAATAGCCCCTGGCATATAGTAGTAGTTAGGCTATATCTGATAAATGAAGGAATAATCTAAAAAAAGGAAGACACAATTATAGCTATGAGTCTTAATTATATACATAGAAATGTGTCAAAATAAAAATAACGAAAGAAATTACATCAAAATATTCAAGAGTGACTACTATAGAATATCTTTTCCTTTCCTTTTCAGCATTTCTAAAATAAAACTCAAACAGCATTACTTTAGCTTTATAACATTTTTCTTAGTCATGTAACATGACATTGATAAATAAGAAAAAACTTAATGAAAGCATTAATTCTCAAAGCAGTAGCCTTATCTTTTCTACAACAAATTTAAGCCAATGTGAAGTTGTATAATACAAGAAACTTCCAACAGTGGCAGAAATGTCACCGTAGCTGTGATCTGTCTGATCACTGAACGGATTTCATCTTGGATAGCTTTCNTCCTTTCCTTTTCAGCATTTCTAAAATAAAACTCAAACAGCATTACTTTAGCTTTATAACATTTTTCTTAGTCATGTAACATGACATTGATAAATAAGAAAAAACTTAATGAAAGCATTAATTCTCAAAGTAGTAGCCTAGTCTTTTCTACAACAAATTTAAGCCAATGTGAAGTTGTATAATACAAGAAACTTCCAACAGTGGCAGAAATGTCACCGTAGCTGTGATCTGTCTGATCACTGAACGGATTTCATCTTGGATAGCTTTCTGAGACTTTTCTCTGGGTGTACTATCAAAGAAACCAAATTAATTACTTCATTTTAAGTTTTAGCAAGTTACTTAAAACATTTGTGAGATTATTTATCTGATTAAATGCTTCCTAAATCAAACAAGTAATGCATTCAAAAGGAGTTTTCTTTAAAGGAATATAAATATATATCCTTAAGAAACCTAGTAGGCACAATATGTATCTCTATTACTTCATTTATCCTTCCATTTTTTAGGGTTCATCTTTGTATCAGGTCATTAAATTAACAGATGACTAGAAAACCTGCCAAGTGTTTCAAGTCAGGAAAACTTCAGCATGTCTTAAAATAAAGATAACAAGCAGCATCTCAAATATTTAATCAGTATGATCATTTTGGCATTTTAATAATGCCTAAATGTCTAATTTCCTATTGCCTCAAATAAGATGTTAATCGTGTATGGAGTTTTTTTTATAACTAACATTTTCTAAAATAGACCAAAGGCTTCAGGAGCAAACTCCATTTCATTATGAGACACAGTTCTGAGTTTACAGGTAAGCATGCCTAGAACAATGCTAGGAATTAGCATACAACGATGGGCATCTCCCATCCAGAGGCTCTAAAAACTTCAGTTTAAAAAGTGTCTACGGAAGTTTGTAGCATTAAATGAAATACAGTAGAGCTGCACAGTAAGCTGGAAGAAAGCCTAGGATAACACTTCATGGTTAAAAGTACCTTTCAACAATTCATGAAATGGCCCACCTAGGACAGACACCATGTGCAGCTTACATATAGGGCCATAAATACTAAAGTTTGAAATTTATGGATTTAGCCTAAGGGCAATTATGTTAAAAGTCCATGATAAGCAAAATTCTTTTGTGAGCACAGTTTGTGAGCCAAATCTTTCTCCACAGGATATTAAAGATCAAACCTAACATACTTAGAAACTACCTTATATGAAACTAGTTCAATATAATTAGAATTCATTTAGTAAAAGAAAACAGTTTTGCAGGTGCCTGGGTGGCTCAGTCAGTTAAGCATCTGCCTTTGGCTCAGGTCATGATCCCAGGGTCCTGGGATCA
>NW_023220036.1:0-21729 GCF_002007445.2 Ailuropoda melanoleuca | reverse complement strand
AAAGATGGAAAAATATTCCATGCTCATTGATCAGAAGAATTAACATAGTTAAAATGTCCATGCTACCCAGAGCAATCTACACGTTAAGTANACCCAGAGCAATCTACACTTTCAATGCTATCCCGATCAAAATACCGAGGACATTTTTCAAAGAACTGGAACAAATAGTCCTTAAATTTGTATGGAACCAGAAAAGGCCCCGAATCTCCAAGGAACTGTTGAAAAGGAAAAACAAAGCTGGGGGCATCACAATGCCGGATTTCGAGCTGTACTACAAAGCTGTGATCACAAAGACAGCATGGTACTGGCACAAAAACAGACACATCGACCAATGGAACAGAATAGAGAACCCAGAAATGGACCCTCGGCTCTTTGGGCAACTAATCTTTGATAAAGCAGGAAAAAACATCCGGTGGAAAAAAGACAGTCTCTTCAATAAATGGTGCTGGGAAAATTGGACAGCTACATGCAAAAGAATGAAACTTGACCACTCTCTCACACCATACACAAAAATAAACTCCAAATGGATGAAAGACCTCAATGTGAGACAGGAATCCATCAAAATTCTAGAGGAGAACATAGGCAACAACTTCTATGACATCGGCCAGAGCAACCTTTTTCACGACACATCTCCAAAGGCAAGAGAAACAAAAGATAAAATGAACTTTGGGACTTCATCAGGATTAAAGAGCTTCTGCACAGCCAAGGAAACAGTCAAAAAAACTAAGAGACAGCCCACGGAATGGGAGAATATATTTGCAAAGGACACCACAGATAAAGGACTGGTATCCAAGATCTACAAAGAACTTCTCAAACTCAATACACGAGAAACAAATAAACAAATCATAAAATGGGCAGAAGATATGAACAGACACTTTTCCAATGAAGACATACAAATGGCTAACAGACACATGAAAAAATGTTCAAAATCATTAGCCATCAGGGAAATTCAAATCAAAACCACACTGAGATACCACCTTACGCCAGTTAGAATGGCAAAGATAGACAAGGCAAGAAACAACAATTGTTGGAGAGGATGTGGAGAAAGGGGATCCCTCCTACATTGTTGGTGGGAATGCAAGTTGGTACAGCCACTCTGGAAAACAGTGTGGAGGTCCCTTAAAAAGTTAAAAATTGAACTACCCTATGACCCAGCCATTGCACTACTGGGTGTTTACCCCAAAGACAGACGTAGTGAAGAGAAGGGCCATATGCACCCCAATGTTCATAGCAGCATTGTCCACTGTAGCTAAATTGTGGAAGGAGCCAAGATGCCCTTCAACAGATGACTGGATTAAGAAGCTGTGGTCCATATATACAATGGAATATTACTCAGCTATCAGAAAGAACGAATTCTCAACATTTGCTGCAACATGGACGGCACTGGAGGAGATAATGCTAAGTGAAATAAGTCAAGCAGAGAAAGACAATTATCATATGATTTCTCTCATCTATGGAACATAAGAACTAGGATGATCGGTAGGGGAAGAAAGGGATAAAGAAAGGGGGGGTAATCAGAAGGGGGAATGAAACATGAGAGACTATGGACTATGAGAAACAAACTGAAGACTTCAGAGGGGTGGGGGGTGGGGGAATGGGATAGACTGGTGATGGGTAGTAAGGAGGGCACGTATTGCATGGTGCACTGGGTGTTATACGTAACTAATGGCGCATCGAACTTTACATCGGAATCCGGGGATGTACTGTATGGTGACTAACATAATATAATAAAAAATCATTTTTAAAAAATCATTAAGATAAAATAAAAAAAGAAAGAAAAATCTCTGTTAAACATCTTCCATATACTGTTGGTTTATTAATCTTCTGAAAGCCCAGCAGCAATAGGTATTTATCTGTTTCCAAAATTCAATAAAACGTGAATGGCAAACAGTGATAGAGCGGTCACTCAAGGCAAGGCATTGGAGCAAACCTCCTTTAATCTTGTCAATAACAACCTAACACGTAGGAGAATGATGGCATTTATTTGTCCAAAGTGGGTACTTTAGCGTGTGAAAGAAGTCTCAAAATGGATGGCATGCCAGGAGAGCAGCATAAACCAGGATTCTCCTGAGAAAAGTGACATGTAGTCACCCTCCCTTGGTTGGCAACCTGCTCTGCAGCTTCCCAGGTGTAATCTGAAGGCAGCCACTTTACACAGAAAGTTGGGAGAGATTGAAGAAAAGGCTGGCCACTCTGGGTTGGTATGTGGCATATTTAATGATATAGGGAGCTTACATACAAGGGGTGTCTTGGGTAGCCACAAGATGGGTAGATATTTACACCCACCTGCCAGAATCAGAAAGTTTACAGAGAAGTTTTAGTGGGTTCAGTCACATGCCCAGTTCCGATGGTCTCAACAACACATCACTATCTCAAAGCATTGACTTGTGGCAGCTTCTGGGAGGGGACCAAGCAAGTGGATCCTACCTTCCAAGGACAGGGGAGGTGGGTGAGGAGCCTGCAATTGCCTAGGTCTAGCTATGGGTCAACTGGAGGTCATGTCCTTTCCCCTACCACCTTCCCATGATGTGAACATATCATTTCTCCCCAGCTGTAGACAATGTGACAAGAGAGGTCAAGTAAGTTGACAAACAGCCCATGCTTGTAGAAGGCAGGAAAGCTAACGAGTCTGGTGTTCTGGCTGAGAAACAGCTCTCAGCACTTGACTTCCTTAGTTTGACCCTTATGGACCTTCACCTTATGGCTCAAATGGATTCTTGTGGTCTTGACTCACATGACTGCCCTATGTGAACTCCAGGTTGATTTTTGTGTAGGCTTGCCAGTTTTATGCTGAGGCCCATGCTCTCTGTGGACTCCTCTCAACACTGTCCCTGCCTTAGTCCCACAGGGTTGAAACTCATTCCTTCCCAATGTCACATCAAAGACAGCCTCTTCTTGTGTCCTTTCCTGACTCTGAATCTCTAGGTCTCTCTTGCCAAGGCTCTTGTCTCTGTGTGTGCAGCTCTCTCCTGACATCTCCAGGAGCATGATCCTATGGTCCTTCCTCCCAATTATGCTCCTACAGATTACTGCCTGTGCACCTCTGGTCTTTGTGTGATGGCAGTGATACAGTAGGTGCTTAATTAATTGTTGTGTAACTGTTTTTCAGGACAGATTTTGTATTTATACAAAGATTTCACTGATTATATTATGGGTTTTATTATTAGTTCTATTTAGAAAGAGCTGTGCATTTAAATTTGAATCTTTAGTGAAGTCAGGGATCAAACTCCACACTAAAACCAGTCACCAGCCTGTCATTCTGGTGCTAACACTACCTTATTTATGTTCCTGGATGAGGACTTTGGTGTCCCAATTGAGAGAGAGGGGTGAGGACAGAAAGTGGTGGTAGCCCATGCCATGCATGGACTGGGCCACCCAATCAACCTGTTCCCCAGAAGTAACCATTACCTTGACCCAATGTAACTTTGATCCAATCTATCCCGGATGCATCTGATGACTTGGGCTGCAAGCAGGATTTGGAAGCCAAGCCAGGATCAGTTTTCGCCTCCAGTGAATTCTCCTTGGCTTATTCTCCAAAACCCTGAACTTTATACAACAGCGAATTGCAAAGAAATGTATGGTTAGTTATCTAATCCCCATAGATACATGATAGTTCATATGAATCATTAGATATCTACACCATTATCTTCTATATTGAGGTAGTAATTTTCCCTCCACTATGTGCCCAACTTTTCTTGCTACCTGTAGGCGTACACAGTTGTAAACCACTGGTCCTCAGGAGCACTACAAGGAGTATATGGGAGAACTGATAACAAAGTATTTGCACTGTGAGAACAGTGATTTTTTTACTGAAGCTGTCTGACTCTCTCCTTCCAACTATACCTGTAGGCAGTGGTCAATGTCTGGAGGTGTTTTGGGTGTCCCCACAGGGTGGGCAGTGCACTATTGGCATCAAGAGGTGGATTCTGGGGTCAATTCCTAAACAACCTGGCATACTCAGGACATTTATTCAAAAAAGACTTTTTCATCCTCAAATGTCAATAAAGCCTTGGTTGAAAAACTCAGTGCTAGAGAAATAACAAAATCATTTTCACTGTGGCAAAAGATCAGTAGTGCTGGGTTGCCTCCCACCTAGTGTACAGTGAGTGGAGCCCCAGTGCAGACAGATGCGGGCAGGACTGTGGGTATCTGTGTCATTTGATGCACAGAGCTCATCTTGTTTTTGTTCACAGAGGGCCCTGGTTTCTCCATTCTGTCATCCACATCCTTTTTGTCCTTCAAAATCCAACTTGGTCTTCACCTCCTCCCAAAGTCTTCCTTCAGAGAGAATGTTCAGCACACATGGGTTTTGTTCTTGGTTGTTTGTCTTATGGTCTTTGAATTCTATTGTAAAATCTCATTCTCAGGGATATACTGATATCTATTTCTATTCTCTTTGTCTTGTCATTTGTCATAATAGTTAAAAATGTTCCTATATGAGACCCTGAGTCTATTAGTTTTACTGTGGTGAAACTAATGAATATCCCTGATAATACCAGGCTTTAGGGATTACAGAAGTAGCTAAGGAAAGGTCTCAAGGCAGGAGGTGGCTGGCCAGCTGAGTGAGAGAGCATGGGACTCTTGATCCCAGGGTCATGAGTTCGAGGACCATGTTGTGTATAGAGATTACTTAAATAAAAATAAAATTTAAATAAAACCCAAAAGGTCTCAAGGCAACCACCGTGATGATGTTGGAGGTTCTCTGAGTATCATGGTGATTCTTGTCCTTCTCCAACCATCAATGATGGCACTGGCTTCCCCAGTCACTGCTCCGCAGGTACCTAAGGAGATGAAGATGAAGAAATGAGGACTGCATGTGTTCTACCTGCAGAGATATGTATAAGTTGGTCCTGGTGGGGGTGGGGGACAGTCTGGGCATCAGTTGCTTTTGAAATCTTCGCAGTTGATTCCAACACAGAGCCAGGGTTGAAGAACACTGGAGGAAGACATTCTTCATCTCCACATTTGGTGGTGGTAATAATCTTCTACCTTCCTGGCTACTGGTAGAAGCTAAATGAGACAGAACATGCAATCTTCCAGGATGATGACTAGCCCATAGGAGTGCTCAATGAATGTAAATACTTAATATTTTAGAAACAACAATAGTGAGCGAAATAAGTCAATAAGAGAAATACAATTATCATGTGGTTTTATTCATATGTGGAATATAAGAAACAGTGCAGATGATCACAGGGGAAGGGAGGGAAAACTGAATGGGAAATCATCAGAGAGGGAGACTGACCATGAGAGATTCTTAACTATAGAAAAAACACTGAGGGTTGTTGGAGGGGAGATGGGTGGAGGGATGGGGTAATTGGGTGATGGGCATTAAGGAGGGCAGGTGATGTGATGAGCACTGGGTGTTAGATGCAACTGATGAGTTATTGAACTCTACATCTGAAATTAATGATGTACTATATGTTGGCTAATTGATTTATAAAAAAGAAACAACAATAGTGATTGATAAAATTGTTTTATTAAAATAATTTACCCAAAACAACTATGTGGTATGAATATTCTATCATAGAAAGGAAAAGTGATAATAGAAGGATGTGTGTGTGTGTCTGTAGGGAGTGTGATATTGTGTGTCTCTGGGCATTTTTGTGTGTGATTGTAAAACTGTGTATCTGTGTGTGTGTTGTTGAGGATGAAATGTGTGTCTTTGTATAAAGATTTGTTTACAGGTGTGTGACTCTGAGAGAGTTTCACAAAGGAAGAGACATGAAATGGACCTTACAGGTGAGTTTGTAGGCTGTCCTATTCAGGGAGGATATAGAGGCAAAGAGAACCGTACCTGTTCTGGTACAATTGAGTGACTCAGCATGATACATAAGTGAATGGCATGTAGACAACTATGGCTGGGCATAGACTTCTGGGTGCTCAGGGATAGAGGCTAAGGGGTGCCCAGGGATGGAGCCATAGATATCCTTGTGTGCAATGCAAATGGTGGGCCTTGATCCTCCCAGCAGTGTGTCTGTAGTCTGGGTATCTCAGAGTTTGCAAGAGCTCCATAGACCCTGTGTCCACTGAGCATAGTGTCTAGGCTGAATATGGAATGTTTTTCACAAAAGAGGACCAATTTGAGTGTACATATTTCCTGATGTGTTAAAAATACACATTTATTATAAGGCATTGTTAATAATTGATAATAGTAGATAGCTGTTACCTTCTATTTCTCAGTCAAGAACTAGTATTAATTGTTGACTATAATTTGAGAGTTGGGTTTAAGATTCAAAAAGTCCTCTTAATCAAAAGGTTTAGAAACACATAACCTTTAGTAATTCATGGTTCTAGCAGTGAGATAAGATTTACAGTTTAAGGGGCGCCTGGGTGGCACAGCGGTTAAGCGTCTGCCTTCGGCTCAGGGCGTGATCCCGGCGTTCTGGGATCGAGCCCCACATCAGGCTCCTCCGCTATGAGCCTGCTTCTTCCTGTCCCACTCCCCCTGCTTGTGTTCCCTCTCTCACTGGCTGTCTCTATCTCTGTAGAATAAATAAATCTTTTAAAAAAAAAAAGATTTACAGTTTAATAGGAGGGTCACTTTGGCATGCATGAGGAGATATCACAGAGCCCAGGGCCACGTAGGAGACTTTGACCCAAGCTGGGCAGGATGGGACTGAACTGTGAAGATGGCTGTGGGGATGGCAAAGAGGAGAAGCTCAGAAGTGAGGCTGTGGAAACAGAGGGGGAAGAACTCAGGGAAATTTTGGGTGTAAGGGGAGAGGGGAATGTAGTAAACTTATAAAGATCCCCCAAATATACCCAGATCTTAATCCCTGCAAGTCGGGGTAACAGAAGGGGGAATGAACCATGAGAGACTATGGACTCTGGGAAACAAACTAAGGGCTTCAGATGTGGGGGGCGGGGAATGGGATAGGCTGGTTATGGGTATTAAGGAGGGCACGTAATGCATGGTGCACGTGTTATATGCAAGTAATAAATCATGAAACTTAAAAAAATAAAATAAAAAAATAAGCTTCATGGTAGGAAGGGATTTTGTCAATGTGGTAAAACTAGATTTTGACATGGGCAGATTATCCTGAATTTTTGGGATTGTCCTCTAAATGCAACCCCATATATTTTAATGATTTTTATTATTTATTTATTTATTTATTTGAGAGTGAGAGAGAGAGAGAATGAGCTGGAGGGGGGACAAAGGAAAAGGGAGAAGCCAACCCCCACTGAGCAGGGAGCCTGAAGCAGTACTCAGTCCCGGGACTCCGGGGTAATGACCTGAGCTGAAGGCAGATGCTTAACTGTTTTAGCCACCCAGACAGCTCATAATCCCATATATTTTAAATGAAGGAGTCAGAGGGAGATTGATAGGCACAAAAAAGAAAGTTAATATAATCAATCGAGTTCACTTGTCAGCCCGTGCAAATGAATTTTAAGGAGGGTCTCAAACATATATTTGTATATCCATATTTATGGTAGCATTATGCACAATAGCCAAGAAGTGGAAAATCACAGTGTTCATGGGCAGATGAAGAAATTTAAAAATGTGGTACATACATATAATGTAGCATTATTCATATTCAGCCATATAAAGCAAGGAAACCTTTCGTGTGCTACAACATGGGTGAACCTTGAGGACAGTACACTAAGGGAAAGAACCCAGTAAAAAGAGAAATACTGTATGATTCCATTAATGTAAAGTTCCTAGAGTAGTCAGTTTCAAAGAAATAGTAGAATGGTGGATGCCAGTGACTGGGGGAGAGAAATATCACGTACAACAAAAATCAAGTCATGACAATAACAGTGAGCTGATTATATCTGGAAACATACCATTGTAATCCTTCATACAGGTCCTTTGAGTTGCAAACCCTCTTGTAGTCAATAATAATAATAGCAATTAAAAGAGTAGCACTAATTTTTGCTTGCTAGCTATGGCCAGAGAATGTGGAAACATAATTTATCATCTTCAATCATTGCTCCAAATCTACAAGCCATTAGGTTTCCTATTTTGCAGCTGAGTCAACTAACTTGCAGAAAGTAAGAAAATTGCTCAATCTTGTTCAGTTTGGAAATCAGTTGGTCTAGATCAGGCGTGATGGTATATGAATTAAAAAGTATCAAAGTGGTGCTTTCAGTCGGGGAAGACTGGAGGTGGTGACATGTCAGACGGAACAGAAGTAGATGACAGTGAAGTTCTCTGCTTGCATCTCAGTTTCTGACTCAATTGAATTTTCCTGGGTGATGATTCTCAAGCTAGTTTCTTCTTCTCTCTCTCCAGTTTTCTTCTTCTTTTACTTTTTAAAAAAGATAATTTACTGACAATACCAAATGCTGGTGGGGAAGTGGAGCAACAGGAGTTCTCATTCACTGCCTGTGGGAATGCGGGTTGGTACAGCTATTCTGGAAACCAGTTAGCAGTTTCTTATCAAGGTAAACATAGTCTTACAGTATGATCCAGAAATCGTGTTTCTTGGTATTTATGCAAAGGAGCTGAAAACACATCTACACGAAATCTGCACATGATGTTCATGGCATTTTCATTCATAGTCGCCCAAATTTGAAAGCAATCAAAATTTCCTTCAGTAGGTCAATGGATAAAGAAACTGTGGTACCTTGAGACAATGGAGTATAGTTCTAACATTTTATGCAATTGATCTTTTAAAGAAGAGTTATAAGCCATGCAAAGGTATGAAAGAACGTTACATAAATATTACTAAATAAGAGAAGCCAACCTGAAGAGCTGTGTAGTATAGAATTACAACTATGACATCCTGGGAAGGCAAAATTATGGAGACAATAAAATATCAGTGGTTTCTTTTGGTTGGGGAGGAAATAAGGATGTATGTGCAGAGTGCAGAGGATTGCAGGATGGCAACACTACTCTGTATGAGACTATGATGCTGGATACCTGCCATTATCTATCTGTCAAGATCCATCAAATGTACCACCTGAGTGAAATATTACTGACATCGAGTGATAAGGATATGTTAATATAGGTTCACCAATTTTGAG
This sequence comes from Ailuropoda melanoleuca, assembly GCF_002007445.2. Lineage (NCBI taxonomy): Eukaryota > Metazoa > Chordata > Mammalia > Carnivora > Ursidae > Ailuropoda > Ailuropoda melanoleuca. The sequence continues at coordinate 12,762 of NW_023220036.1, read as the reverse complement.
AAGTGTACCATCAGGTGTGGCATGTTGATATTGTGGGAGGCTGTGCACTTGTGGGGGTGAGGGGCACATTTGGACACTGTGTAGTCTGCTTGATTTTTCTGTGAACCTAACACTTCTCTAAAACAATTAAGGCTATTTTAAAAAGAAACTACTTGTTAAAACTTCCTCTTTCCACAGAAAACAATCAGAAAAAAAATGAATCAATGGAATTGTCACCACATATAGATAGGTGATCAAGGCAAGAAAATCCAGGGTGGGAGGGAGAAGATGGCAGCAGAGTAGGGGACCTCGTTTCATCTGGTCCCTTGAATTTAGCTGGATATCTATCAAACCATTCTAAGCACACACAATTTCAACCTGAGATGTAAGAAAATACATCTGAATCTCTACAAGCAGAAAAATGCACTATTTTTTGCAAGGTAGGAGATGCAGAATCTTGAATCTTCAGAGGAAATATTGGAAGATAAACTGAGAGGGGAGGGAGCCTCCATAAGCCAGCCACTGAAAAGTGTTATAACATCGGACTGCAAAATCGGGACCCTTAGAAATATCTGCTTCAGTGAGAGACATCCCTCTCTGAAAAGGGAACAGGGGAAGGATAGGGTAGAATTCTAGGTGGATCACTGTGGTCTTAGGATACCAGAAGACACAGAAAGAACAAGGAGCCTGAAGTAATAGAGTGCCCAAGCAGTGGACTGGGAGAATGGTTATGGTCAGTGAACCCAGAAGGGACTCCCAGCTCCGGTTGCCATAAACTGTGAGCCAGACTGCTAAGGAGACTGCTCTTTAACTGAGCACCCTGAAAAGGACTAGAAGGTGTGGGCTGTTTAACATCCCAGGGGAGATATGAAGTTGCTGCGCTCATAACTGGGCAACAGCTCTCAGTGCTCAAAACTGGCAGCTACCCTGGGAAGGACACTAGGGTGGCACCCAGCTATGACCTGGGAACAGTGGAACCAGGTGTGCGGGAGCCCAGAACCACTGGTGGTCGCTTAGACACAAAGTGCAGAGACACTCCCAGGTCACTGGAAGAGTGGCAGTGGGATTCTGTCGTTTGGCACACACAAAGATTGCACCCATGACTGGGCAACTACTCTCAGGGTGGTGGGGCCCCCAGAAGGATGCTAGGGTGGCACCCAGTCATGACCTGGGATCCTCAGAGGAGGTGTATGCACAGGCCCATGGCAATGGGTTAGAATAGCTTGAGTCTGTGGAGTTTGGTACACATAGAAGGAGGGACAGTTTGACCTGGAGCGTTTATTGAAGAAAGGACCTTGAGGCTCTGAGCCAGAGATTCCCACAGGGCCATATTTGTTCTGACCCTTTAATGAGGTGAGGAAAACCACTAGGGAACAAAAGCCACACAGGCGACCAGATCTTATTAAGCCCATCTCCCTGAGAAGGGGTGGGGCAATTCCACTCAGGCAAAGACGCCTGAGAATTGAAGCATCAGGCCCTCCCCCCAGAAGATAGACTGGAAGAACGGGTGAATGACAAGCTTATTTCCCATAGGGCTGTAAAACTCCAGCACCAGGGGAAAATAGTATATTGAGCTCGAGGCTGTTCCTTCATGGCTTGTTTATACTTCAGGCTAAAATTTTACATTTCTTTTTTTTTTAAATATTTTATTTATTTACTTGACAGAGATAGAGACAGTCAGTGAGAGAGGGAACACAAGCAGAGGGAGTGGGAGAGGAAGAAGCAGGCTCGTAGCAGAGGAGCCTGACGTGGGGCTCGATCCCACAATGCCGGGATCACGCCCTGAGCCGAAGGCAGACGCCGAACCGCTATGCCACCCAGGCACCCCTTTACATTTCTTTTTTGTTACTTCTTCTTCTTCTTTTTTTAAACATGTTCCCATTTCAAATAGATTCTTATTTCCCAACTTATGTTTTTAAGTTGCTTTTAACTTTTATTTCTTTCACATCCACATTTTATAGATTTATGCCCCATACTAGTCTGTTCTTCAGTTCATTAAATTTTATCTTCATATATATATACATATATATATCTCAAGTTCTGATTTCTTTGCAATTTTGGGAGATAGTGTCTGAACACACAGACAAAAATCAATCAGAAACAGGCAGATCACCCTGCTTTGTCCACCCTGAGAGATTATAGTCTCTCTCCACCCCCAACTTTTTTTTTTATTGTTTTAGATCATCTTGGCTTTGTTTGCATCTCTGTGGTAGCTTCCGACCACATCAGATTTTTTTCTAGGGTGCATTTTGCTTGAGCTGTGGTTGATATTTTGGACTCTGTTCACTTGCTCAACCATTCTTTGGCCGAATGACTAAGAGGAGGAACTCTCAGCAAAGAACAGAACCAGAGGCAATGTCCTCTGCCACAGAACTAACGGATATGAAAATAAGCAAGATGTCAGAGATAGAATTCAGGATAGCAATTATAAAGCTAATAGCTAGGCTTAAAAAAAGCATACATGACAATACGTGATCTCTAAGGGGAGAAATGATATCTAATCAGGCCGAGCATAAAAATGCTACGAATGAGATGCAGTCTAAATTGGATGATCTAACAGCTAAAGTCAAGAAAGCAAAATAGAGAAAAAGTGATCTAGAAAACAGGCTGACGGAAAGGAAGGAAATTGAAGAAAAGAGAAATAACTAACACATAGCACATGAAGAGAGACTTAGAGAATTTAATGATACATTGAAAAGAACCAATATCAGGATCATTGGGACCCAAGAGGGAGTGGAAAGAGAGAGGACTAGAAAGTATATTTGAGAAAATCATGGCTAAAAACTTCCCTAATCTGGGGAAGGAAACAAGCATTCACATCTAAGAGGCAGAGAAGACACCTCCCAAAATCAATAAAAATAGATCAACACCCCAACATACAATAGAGAAGCTTGCAAATATTAGAGACAAAGAAGTTATCCTGAAAGCAGCTAGGGGAAAAGACTTCTTATGTATGGAGGGAGGAAAATCAGAATAACATCAGACCTATCCACAGAAACCTGGCAGGCCTGAAATGACTGGCAAGATAATTTCAGGGTACTAAACGAGAAGAACATACAGCCAAGAATACTTTATCTAGCAAGGCTATCATTCAGAATGGAAGGAGAGATAAAGAGTTTCCAGGAGAGGAGGGGAGTTAAGATGGCGGAGGAGTAGGGGACCCCTTTTTCAGCCGGCCCCCTGAGTCAAGCTGGATAGGTACCAGACCAGCCTGAACATCCACGGAATCAGCCTGAGATGCAGAAAGATACATCTGGATCTCTACAAATGAACATCTCCAGCGCTGAGTATTGAGGTACGAAGCAGGGAGCCGTGAAACCGCACACAGATATCAGAAGATAAACAGAAGGGGGAGGGAGCCTCCACGTTTGGGTGCTGGGAAGCAGTAGCCACCTGCACGGGGGAGCGGACGGACTCGCAGACCGGCCCCCGCAAGAGAGCAGACTGAGACCGTGAGCCGGGAATGCACGCAACCAGACTGAGGGCTGGAGCTTCAGAGCACGTGGGGGTGGCTGGCGGCGGGCGGTGTTAGAAACACAAAGGACAGAGACACGCCGACCCTGGAAGTGAGGGCTGGGATGCCAGGTGTGGGGCGCACAGCCCGGGATGCTGCAGGGTTGAGCAGCACCAACAGAAACAGAGTTAAAGTGGCTGGAATATCAGTGGAGAACAGTCCGCGATCTCTCTGTTCTGAGACAGAGGCTGAGATTCGGCCACTGCTGCTCTGACTCTCAGAAGAGGAACAGCAAACCNGGGGTTGGAAACACAAAGGACAGAGACGTGCCGGCCCTGGAAGTGAGGGCTGGGACGCCAGGTGTGGGGCGCACAGCCCGGGATGCTGCAGGGTTGAGCAGCACCAACAGAAACAGAGTTAAAGTGGCTGGAATATCAGTGGAGAACGATCCGCGATCCCTCTGTTCTGAGACAGAGGCTGAATTTCAGCCGCTGCTGCTCTCTCAGAAGAGGCATAGCAAACCGCCAGGGAAAGCCGCCAGAGAACAAAAGCCTGGAAAGACTGGCTCACAGTGTGCCCATCCCCATCCCCCCTCGCAGGGGACATGGAGACCCTACCCAAACAGTGTTGCCTGAGTATCGGCACGGAGGCCCCTCCCCCAGAAGGCAGGCTGAAAAATCAAGAAGCCCACAACCCGGAGCGCCTGAGTGGCGCAGTCACCAAGCACCTGTCTTCGGATTAGGGTGTGATCACAACGCTCCGTAAGGAGTCCTTCATCGGGCTTCTCCACCGGGAACCTGCTTCTTCCTCTCCCACTCCTCTGCTTGGGTTCCCTTTCTTGCTGACTGTCTCTCTCTCTCTCAAATAAATAAATAAACTCTTTAAGGAAGAAGCCCACATCCCTAAGATCTCTATAAAACAAGGGCGCACGGCCTGGGTCCCAGTCAACACTTGGGCTCTGGACAACCCTGCAATCTCTCTTCATCAGAATGACGAGAAGGAGAAGTCCCCCCCAGCAAAGAAAAGATAATGAGTCTGTGGCCTCTGCCACAGAATTGGCCTCGGCCACAGAATTAATACATACGGATGTATCCCAATTATCAGAAATGGAATTCAGAGCAACAATGGTCAAGATGATGAGTAAACTTGAAAAAAGCATCAGAGAAAGCGTTGCTGAGAATATAGAATCCCTAAGGGCAGAAATGAGAGCGAATCTGGCAGAAATTAAAAATTCTATGAGCCAAATGCAGTCAAAACTAGAGGTTCTGACGGCCAGGGTGAATGAAGCAGAAAAACGTATCACGAATTGGAGGATGGGTTAGTAGAAGAAAAAGCTAAAATAGAATCTGGACTTAAAAAAATCTACGCTCAGGAATGTAGGTTACGGGAGATTACTGACTCTATGAAACGATCCAATGTCAGAATCATCGGCATCCCTGAAGGGGTGGAGAAAAACAGAGGTCTAGAAGAGATATTTGAACAAATTGTAGCTGAAAACTTCCCTAATCTAGCAAGGGAAACAAGCATTCGTGTCCAAGAGGCAGAGAGGACCCCATCCAAGCTCAACCAGGACAAACCTACGCCACGGCATGTCATAGTGCAATTCGCAAATATTAGATCCAAGGATACAGTATTGAAAGCGGCCAGGGCAAAGAAATTTCTCACGTACCAAGGCAAAGGTATCAGGATTACGTCAGACCTGTCTACAGAGAGAATGAGAGAAAGGTTTGGGGGGGGGGGCATTTTTAAAGCTCTTTCAGAGAAAAACATGCAGCCAAGGATCTTTGATCTGNTGAAGGGGTGGAGAAAAACAGAGGTCTAGAAGAGATATTTGAACAAATTGTAGCTGAAAACTTCCCTAATCTAGCAAGGGAAACAAGCATTCGTGTCCAAGAGGCAGAGAGGACCCCATCCAAGCTCAACCAGGACAAACCTACGCCACGGCATGTCATAGTGCAATTCGCAAATATTAGATCCAAGGATACAGTATTGAAAGCGGCCAGGGCAAAGAAATTTCTCACGTACCAAGGCAAAGGTATCAGGATTACGTCAGACCTGTCTACAGAGACCTGGAATGAGAGAAAGGCTTGGGGGGGCATTTTTAAAGCTCTTTCAGAGAAAAACATGCAGCCAAGGATCCTTTATCCAGCAAAGCTGTCATTCAGAATTGATGGAGAAATAAAGACCTTCCAGAATCGCCAGTCATTGACCAATTTCATAACCACGAAACCAGCCTTACAGGAGATATTAAGGGGGGTTCTGTAAAGGTAAAAAGGCCCCAAGAGTGATACAGAGCAGCAAGTCACAATTTATAGAAAAGAAGATTTTACTGGCAACATGACATCATTAAAATCATATCTCTCAATAATCAGTCTCAATGTAAATGTCCTAAATGCTCCCATAAAACGCCACAGGGTTGCAGATTGGATAAAAAGACATGACCCATCCATTTGCTGTCTACAAGAGACTCATTTTGAACCCAAAGATGCATTCAGACTTAGAGTAAGGGGATGGAGTACCATCTTCCACGCAAATGGANAATGGACCTCAAAAGAAAGCTGGGGTAGCAATTCTCATATCAGATAGACTGGATTTTAAACTAAAGACTATAGTTAGAGACACAGAAGGGCACTATATACATTCTTAAAGGATGTATCCAACAAGTGGATATGACAATTATAAATATATATGCCCCCAATAGAGGAGCAGCAAGCTACACAAGCCAACTCTTAACCAAAATAAAGAGACATATAGATAAAAACACAGTAATAGTAGGGGACCTCAACACCCCACTATCAGAAATAGACAGAACACCCTGGCAAAAACTAAGCAAAGAATCAAAGGCTTTGAATGCCATACTCGACGAGTTGGACCTCATAGATATATATAGAACACTACACCCCAGAACCAAAGAATACTCATTCTATTCAAATGCCCATGGAACATTCTCAAGAATAGATCATGCTCTGGGACACAAAACAGGTCTCAGCCAATACCAAAAGATTGAAATTATCCCCTGCATATTCTCAGACCACAACGCTCTGAAATTGGAACTCAACCACAAGGAAAAACCTGGAAGAAACTCAAACACTTGGAGGCTAAGAACCATCCTGCTCAAGAATGACTCGATAAACCAGGAAATCAAAAAACAAATTAAACAATTTATGGAGACCAACGAGAATGAAAACACAATGGTCCAAAACCTATGGGATACAGCAAAGGCAGTCCTAAGGGGGAAATACGTAGCCGTCCAAGCCTCATGCAAAAGAATAGAAAAATCTAAAATTCAGTTTTTATATTCTCACCTTAAGAAGCTGGAACAGCAACAGAGGGACAGTCCTAATCCATGNTATTCAAATGCCCATGGAACATTCTCAAGAATAGATCATGCTCTGGGACACAAAACAGGTCTCAGCCAATACCAAAAGATTGAAATTATCCCCTGCATATTCTCAGACCACAACGCTCTGAAATTGGAACTCAACCACAAGGAAAAACCTGGAAGAAACTCAAACACTTGGAGGCTAAGAACCATCCTGCTCAAGAATGACTCGATAAACCAGGAAATCAAAAAACAAATTAAACAATTTATGGAGACCAACGAGAATGAATACACAACGGTCCAAAACCTATGGGATACTGCAAAGGCAGTCCTAAGGGGGAAATACATAGCCATCCAAGCCTCACTCAAAAGAATAGAAAAATCTAAAATGCAGTTTCTATATTCTCACCTCAAGAAACTGGAACAGCAACAGAGGGACAGGCCTAACCCACTGACAAGGAAGCAGTTGACCAAGGTTAGAGCAGAAATCAATGAATTAGAAACCAGAAGTACAGTAGAGCAGATCAACGGAACTAGAAGCTGGTTCTTTAAGAGAATCAATAAAATTGACAAACCACTGGCAAGACTTATCCAAAAGAATAGAGAAAGGGCCCAAATTAATAAAATTATGAATGAAAAAGGAGAGATCATGACCAACAACATTGAAATTGCAAGGATTATTAGAAACTTTTATCAACAGCTATATGCCAAAAAACTAAGCAATCTGGAAGAGATGGAGGCCTTCCTGGAAACCTATAAACTACCAATACTGAAACAGGAAGAAATAGGTTTCTTAAACAGGCCAATCAATTATGAACAGATTGAGTCAGTGATAAACAACCTTCCAAATAATAAAACTCCAGGCCCAGACGGTTTTCCTGGGGAATTCTACCAAACATTCAAAGAAGAAATAATACCTATTCTCCTAAAGCTATTTCAAAAAATAGAAACAGAAGGAAAGCTACCAAACTCATTCTATGAGGCTAATATTACCTTGATCCCCAAACCAGGCAAAGACCCCCTCAAAAAGGAGAATTACAGACCGATTTCTCTAATGAATATGGATGCCAAAATCCTCAACAAGATCCTTGCTAATAGAATCCAACAGTACATTAAAAGGATTATCCATCATGACCAAGTGGGATTCATACCTGGGATGTAAGCATGGTTCAACATTCGCAAATCGATCAGCGTGACATCATATCAATAAGAAAAGACTCAGGAACCATATGATCCTCTCAATAGATGCAGAAAAAGCATTTGACAAATTTCTGATTAAATTCCTGATTAAAACCCTTCAGAGTGTAGGAATAGAGGGTACATTTCTCAATCTCATAAAAGCCATCTATGAAAAGCCTACTGCAAGCATTATTCTCAATGGGGAAAAGCTGGAAGCCTTTCCCTTAAGATCAGGAACACGACAAGGATGCCCACTCTCGCCACTATTATTCAACATAGTACTAGAAGTCCTTGCAACAGCAATCAGAAGACAAAAAGGGATCAAAGGTATCCAAATCGGCAAAGAAGAAGTCAAACTGTCTCTCTTTGCAGATGACATGATACTCTATATGGAAAACCCAAAGGAATCCACTCCCAAACTATTAGAAGTTATAGAACAATTCAGTAAGGTGGCAGGATACAAAATCAATGCCCAGAAATCAGTTGCATTTCTATACACGAATAACGAGACTGAAGAAAGAGAAATTAGGGAATCCATCCCATTTACAATAACACCAAAAACCATACGTTACCTTGGAATTAACTTAACCAGAGACGTAAAGGATCTATATTCTAGAAACTAAAAATCACTCTTGAAAGTCATTGAAGAAGACAGAAAAAGATGGAAAAATATTCCATGATCATGGATCGGAAGAATTAACATTATTAAAATGTCCATGCTACCCAGAGCAATCTACACCTTCAGCACCATCACGATCAAAATACCGATGACATTTTTCAAAGAACTGGAACAAACAGCCCTTAAATTTGTGTGGAACCAGAAAAGTCCCCGAATCTCCAAGGAGTTGTTGAAAAGGAAAAACAAAGCTGGGGGCATCACAATGCCGGATTTCGAGCTGTACTACAAAGCTGTGATCACAAAGACAGCATGGTACTGGCACAAAAACAGACACATCGACCAATGGAACAGAATAGAGAACCCAGAAATGGACCCTCGGCTCTTTGGGCAACTAATCTTTGATAAAGCAGGAAAAAACATCCGGTGGAAAAAAGACAGTCTCTTCAATAAATGGTGCTGGGAAAATTGGACAGCTACATGCAAAAGAATGAAACTTGACCACTCTCTCACACCATACACAAAAATAAACTCCAAATGGATGAAAGACCTCAATGTGAGACAGGAATCCATCAAAATTCTAGAGGAGAACATAGGCAACAACTTCTATGACATCGGCCAGAGCAACCTTTTTCACGACACATCTCCAAAGGCAAGAGAAATAAAAGATAAAATGAACTTATGGGACTTTATCAGGATAAAGAGCTTCTGCACANGAATCTCCAAGGAACTGTTGAAAAGGAAAAACAAAGCTGGGGGCATCACAATGCCGGATTTCGAGCTGTACTACAAAGCTGTGATCACATAGACAGCATGGTACTGGCACAAAAACAGACACATGGAGCAATGGAACAGAATAGAGAACCCAGAAATGGACCCTCGGCTCTTTGGGCAACTAATCTTTGATAAAGCAGGAAAAAACATCCGGTGGAAAAAAGACAGTCTCTTCAATAAATGGTGCTGGGAAAATTGGACAGCTACATGCAAAAGAATGAAACTTGACCACTCTCTCACACCATACACAAAAATAAACTCCAAATGGATGAAAGACCTCAATGTGAGACAGGAATCCATCAAAATTCTAGAGGAGAACATAGGCAACAACTTCTATGACATCGGCCAGAGCAACCTTTTTCACGACACATCGCCAAAGGCAAGAGAAATAAAAGATAAAATGAACTTATGGGACTTTATCAGGATAAAAAGCTTCTGCACAGCCAAGGAAACAGTCAAAAAAAAACCTAAGAGGCAGCCCATGGAATGGGAGAATATATTTGCATATGATGCTACAGATAAAAGACTGGTATCCAAGATATTACAAAGAACTTCAAAAACTCAATATGCGAGAAACAAATAAATAAAAATAAAATGGGCAGAAGATATGAACAGACACTTTTCCAATGAAGACATACAAATGGCTAACAGACACATGAAAAAATGTTCAAAATCATTAGCCATCAGGGAAATTCAAATCAAAACCACACTGAGATACCACCTTACGCCAGTTAGAATGGCAAAGATAGACAAGGCAAGAAACAACAATTGTTGGAGAGGATGTGGAGAAAGGGGATCCCTCCTACATTGTTGGTGGGAATGCAAGTTGGTACAGCCACTCTGGAAAACAGTGTGGAGGTCCCTTAAAAAGTTAAAAATTGAGCTACCCTATGACCCAGCCATTGCAATACTGGGTATTTACCCCAAAGCTACAGACGTAGTGAAGAGAAGGGCCATATGCACCCCAATGTTCATAGCTGCATTGTCCACAATAGCCAAATCATGGAAGGAGCCGAGATGCCCTTCAACAGATGACTGGATTAAGAAGCTGTGGTCCATATATACAATGGAATATTACTCAGCTATCAGAAAGAACGAATTCTCAACATTTGCTGCAACATGGACGGCACTGGAGGAGATAATGCTAAGTGAAATAAGTCAAGCAGAGAAAGACAATTATCATATGATTTCTCTCATCTATGGAACATAAGAACTAGGAAGATCGGTAGGGGAAGAATGGATAAAGAAAGGGGGGTAATCAGAAGGGGGAATGAAGCATGAGAGACTATGGACTCTGAGAAGCAAACTGAGGTCCTCAGAGGGGAGGGGGGTGGGGGAATGGGATAGACTGGTGATGAGTAGTAAGGAGGGCACGTGTTGCATGGTGCACTGGGTGTTAAACGCAACTAATGAATCATCGAACTTTACATAGGAAAGTGGGGATGTACTCTATGGTGACTAACATAATATAATAAAAAAGCATTTAAAAAAAGAGTTTTCAGGACAGATAGAAAGTGAAAGAGTATGTGACCACGAAGCCGGCCCTGCAAGAAATATTAAGGGCGATTCTGTAAGTGAAGACGGACCCCAAGAGTAACTAGACCATATCTTTCAATAGTTACTCTGAATGTAAATGGGCTAAATGCCCCCATCAAAAGACACAAAGTATCAGATTGTATAAAAAAGCAGAACCCATCCATATGCTGTCTAAAGAGATGCATTTTTAAAAAAGATTTTATTTGTTTATTTGACCGAAAGAGAGACAGAGAGACAGGAACACAAGCAGGGCGAGTGGGAGAGGGAGAAGCTGCTGCTTCCCTGCTCAGCAGGAAGCCTGATGTGGGCAGGACCCTCTGATCATGACCTGAGTGAAGGCAGTCTCTTAACAACTGAGCCACCCAGGTGCCCCTAAAGAGAAGCATTTTGAACCTAAAGATACCTCCAGATCAAAAGTGAAGGGTGGAGAACAATTTACCATGCTAATGGTCCTCAAAAGTAAGCTGGGGAAGCAATCCCCATATCAAACAAATCAGATTTTAAACCAAAGACTGTACTAAGAGATGTAGAGGGACACTTAAAGGGTCTATCCAACAAGAAGATCTAAATTGTGGAAGGAGCCAAGATGCCCTTCAACAGATGACTGGATTAAGAAGATGTGGTCCATATACACAATGGAATATTACTCAGCCATCAGAAAGAACGATTACACAACATTTGCAGCAACATGGATGCGAATAGAGGAGATTATGCTAAGTGAAATAAGTCAAGCAGAGAAAGACAATTATCATATGGTTTCACTCATTTATGGAACATAAGAAGTAGGAAGATCGGTAGGAGAAGAAAGGGAAGAAGAAGGGGGGATAAACAGAAGGGGGAATGAACCATGAGAGACTGTGGACTCTGGGAAACAAACTGAGGGCTTCAGAGGAAAGGGGGGTGGGGGAGGGGGATAGGCCTATGATGGGTATTAAGGAGGGCACATATTGCATGGTGCACTGGGTGTTATATGCAAATAATGAATCATGGAACATTGCATCAAAAACTGGGGATGTACTGTATGGTGACTAATATAACAAAATAAAAATTATTTAAAAATCATGATATAAAATCAATATATTTAATTTTATTTTTCAAAAGCAGTCCAAAGAAATGGTCAAAACTCAACAAAATGTATTAAATACATATTTTGTCATGCCAAAAAAAGGACACGGAAACACAATAAAGGTCTTTTTTGTGAGAAATAAATTAAAATTGAAAAAAAGTCAAAAAATAGAAACAGAAGGAAAACTACCAAACTCATTCTATGAGGCCAGCATTACCCTGATCCCCAAACCAGACAAAGACCCCATCAAAAAGGAGAATTACAGACCGATAACCCTGATGAACATGGATGCCAAAATACTCAGCAAGATCATAGCCCATAGGATCCAACAGTACATTAAAAGGATTATTCACCACGACCAGGGGGCTTTTATTCGTGGGATGCAAGGGTGGTTCAACATTCGCAAATCAGTCAAAGTGATAGATCGCATTAACAAAAGAAGAGACAGGAAACATATGATCCTATCAATTGATGCAGAAAAAGCATTNTATCAATTGATGCAGAAAAAGCATTTAACAAAATACAGCATCCTTTCCTGATTAAAACTCTTCAGAGTGTAGGGATAGAGGGAACATACCTCAATATCATAAAAGCCATCCACAAAAAGTCCACAGTGAATATCATTCTCAATGGGGAAAAACTGAGAGCTTTTCCCTTAAGGTCAGGAAAATGACAGGAATGCCCAACCTCACCTCTATTGTTCAACATATTATAGAAGTCCTAGCTTCAGCAATCAGATGACAAAAAGAAATAAAATGTATTCAGATTGGCAAAGAAGAAGTCAAACTCTCTCTCTTTGCAGATGACATGATACTTTATGTGGAAAACCCAAAAGA
>NW_023220035.1:6671-7530 GCF_002007445.2 Ailuropoda melanoleuca | reverse complement strand
TTGAAGGCAGAAAAGGAAACCCATATTGGAGATACTTTACAATATCAAAAAGGATGATATGCCCTTTCCCCAGTACATAGAGGGTGTAATACAATCAACTTGCCATCAGGTGACCGATTGGTCTCTAATGAATTGTATCCAAATCTCTGATAGTCAAGTGCAGCTACATGGCTTCAGCAAGTACAAATTAGCATCATTCCCAATTCCTATCATTAACTGATCTACAGAAGATAGCTCCACTTCTCAACAATACTGATGTGCCCTTTGTTATCACATTCTCTATCAATTTAGAGAAAGGAGTACCCTCTGAGTCCTACCAGAGAACACAGCCAACTGGTTGATTCTCTAGTATCACATATTAAAGTCATTCTAACACACCCACATTACTAAGACTTTAATCCCTCTTTTAATACTTTCCACGAAAGTTCTTCCAAGAAAGTGCTAGGACCTTAATCTTGAATCTCAGGAGAGTTCACCATATCAATAAACTGTCTTGTGATGCTTTAGATTCCACTCCCCACCCTCTACCATGGTCTAGCACTTTTAGCATTCATTGTCAAGCATGTTCTCGCAGTTTCTACTGTATATAACATACAGATTCTGTAACTCATTTAGTAAATAATCCCTTCATAAAGTACCAGGAAACCAGGAAATCCTTATCCCATGTCTCAGTATTCATTCTTTCTCCAGCAGGGCCCTACCATCAATGTAGGAGCCTTACCAGGGCTATAAATTCAGCCCACTTTGTACTTCTGTCAACATTCTACACTCCCACTGTTGGAAGAAAGGGCCTTTGTATCATACCAAGCTAAACTATTAATTGGTTGTCTTAGGCCTGTCTATTTATTTATTTATTTAT
>NW_023220035.1:0-1090 GCF_002007445.2 Ailuropoda melanoleuca | reverse complement strand
AAAAAAAAAAAAAGGCAAACTCAGAAATAGAAAAGTGTTTGGTTGCCAGGGGCTGGGAGGAGGGGGAGTGAATAGGAAGAGGTTGGTGAAAAGATACACATTTTCAGCTATAAGATAAATAAAGTGCAAAGACTAATATAAAACATGGTGGCTATAGTTGGTAAGACTGCATCATATAATTGAAATTTGCTAGGAGTAGAACTTAAACGTTCTCAACTATAGCAACAAAGAAGGATAAATATGCAAGGTGATACATATGTTAAGGAACTAGATGAGGGAATGTTTTTACAACGTCTGTGTATATCAAATCACCACCATATACACTTTAATTATGTTACAACTTTATATACCAATTTTACCTAAATAAACCTGAAATTTTTTAAAAAGCTAAACTTCCAGAAATATTTATAAGTAATTATATATTTTATTTTTTATAATATATATCTTAAATAAACTATTCTATTGATACAATTAGAGAAAAGACTATCTTTGCTAAAATAAAGATAACTGAAATGTAATAATTTTAATTATTAAATTAATAAATTTAATTTTCATAATTTTGTACTTATACTTATTTTTATTTTAAAATTTTAAAAATTTTAAAATTTAAAATTTTAAGCATTTAAAAATGAAAGATTTCTTTAGGGATTTTTTTTTTTTTAACTACAGAATCAGTTTTCAGAGAAGCTGTGGGTAAAAGGAGTGAGCACATAGAAATGGCTTTGTTACAGCTTGGGAATATTTCCCTAAATGGTCAATAGAATGACCCAGGTGTCCACCAGTTGTGGTGATAAAAATATTGCTGTTATATTACTTCTAGGAGGTGTGAAAATAAATGAGTGCAGATAGAAATAGCAATTAAAAATATGTAAGACCGTTAGCCAAACAGACAAAATTGGCAGAGGAAAAAATCATTTGCTGCCACAAAAAAAATAAAAATAATTAAATTTTCCAGATTTTAGTGTCAGCCCTCATCTAAGCTATTCAATAGAAAGCACAAGTCTATAAAGCAAAGATGCAAGTGATAGCACACAGTTGCATATAAGGGATATTGTCAATAACTCAAGGTTATGAACAAAAATAAGTATAT
>NW_023220034.1:0-668 GCF_002007445.2 Ailuropoda melanoleuca | reverse complement strand
TAAGGAAAGGAATAAATAATGAGGTGTGATAAAATGCGAAGGGTAGCCTAATTTAGATAAGTTTTTCATAAATGTATTTATTGAAATGTGCTAAAATTAATTTTTAGCACAGTGGACACTACTGGCATATTAATTCTATTCTTAACTCTTCTTCTAAGTATGTCATAAATTTGAGTTTGATAAATACATTTTAATTCTGGTTCAATTATATTAACTGGTATCTGCATAATTTGGATGATAGGCATCATTACTAAGAATATATATTAACCCCAGAGGTTTCTTAAGTGTATTTAGCCTGAAGGTTGCAACCCTAAGCATTGTGTTAAAAAACAGTTCACTTTGGGTGTCTTCCGTCATATCAATGAGCAGTTCCTGAATGCAGGAAAAACGGCTGGCTCCACACCGGTGGGCACACTCCCACTGGATGTCTGCTGTCAGCTGAGGCTCTCTGGTGTGCATCCCAGCTAGGATGTACCATAGTGACTAGAATGACATTTGGCAGCAATACCTACTGAGGCCTATTCTGGAGAAACTAGGTTTAAATGGCCATCTTGCTTGCTCCTTTGTGCCCCGCAAGAAATAACAGTAATATGTCTTCAGATTTAACCAGTGATCAGTACTGTAACCCTTTGTCTTTGTCTATAGTAATTGAAATACACAAAAGCCCT
>NW_023220033.1:0-668 GCF_002007445.2 Ailuropoda melanoleuca | reverse complement strand
GGGGAGGAGCCGCATAGCCTGGGCTCTTCTGCGTCTGGCTTCTTCCCTTGCCCCTGAGAGTCATCGGTGAGCAAGCAGTAGGAGGATTTCTTTTTCATTCTGTGTGTTTTCTGTTATATGAAAATACCTTGCTTGTTAGCCATGCTTCTGCTGATGGACATTGGATTGGTTCCCGTGTTTGGCTGCCGTGAATACGGTAGCTGTGGACACTCTTGGACACGTCTTTTGCCCACCCCTCTACCTCTAACTAGTGGCCTCACCCTGTACTTACAGAGGAATCAGAAGGAACCAGAGTGTCTGGCATCCGCAGTCCCGATGATCCAAACCACCACCATCTGCACCCACCGAATCCGCCTTTCTCTGGTTAAGGGGCAGAAAAATGTCCCTGTCCTTGTTTCAGAAGCCAGCCCCTGTGTGTGGGTCCTGGACCCCCGCTCTTACTTTCCCGAGCGCTTTGCTCCTTAAATTCCTCACCTCCTGTATGAGCATGGTCCCCCTCTCTGCTAGGTTATTCTGACTGGCATAGAAACCACTGTAGGGATGCCTGGGTGGCACAGCGGTTAAGCATCTGCTTTCGGCTCAGGGCGTGATCCCGGTGTTATGGAATCGAGCCCCACGTCAGGCTCTTCTGCTGTGAGCCTGCTTCTTCCTCTCCCACTCCCCCTGCT
>NW_023220032.1:0-668 GCF_002007445.2 Ailuropoda melanoleuca | reverse complement strand
TAACGTGAGTTTTGTGTTATTCCAGATCTTGATCGGCCTCCATGGTGTTTCCCCAGTCCCTGAGCTAAATGCAGGTGGTAGGCATACAGTAACTGTGGGTCAGAATCCAGAACCTGGCCCTGCAGACTAATTCAGAGGAAATGGCCAATCGAGGGCTATCTAGTATTCCCATCTGTAAAATGGACTTGACTTGCACTGGAGGAGCTCCAAGTTTCCTTACAATTTGACAAAAGCTTTCATGGTTTTCTTGTTCTGGAAGAAGTAAAGATGGACCCACAGAAGCAGTAGTTAGGTTTCTCATTTTCTCCCCCCTCATCTCATTAACCGTACAGCATAAATCAGGTGAACAAGCGCTAAATAAATAATCTGAAGGAACCCATGATTTCCCCAATTCTTTGGCTTCTTAATCAGAAGAGCTTCCTTTCCATTGTTAATGATGTAAATCAATAGAAAATGTGGGCAGAAAGGACTCTAATTCAGAAGGCTGAACTTCTGAAGTGCTAATGGTCATGATTAGGTATTATGCAAAGAAAAAGCAGAATCAATTCTCTTCTTCACTGACAGCCTGTGGGAACCAGTCCCGGCAGGGAGATAAGCAGAGTCCTGAGAGCCGTTGCCAAATGTGAGGGTGAAAAATTAAAGCTTTCTTCAGGGATAACCAGACACCA
>NW_023220031.1:0-668 GCF_002007445.2 Ailuropoda melanoleuca | reverse complement strand
GGGGGGGGGGGGGGGGGGGGGGGTTTCCTCTACCAATTTAGGTCAGATTGGGGTCATGGGGACCTGTGAATTAACTGACAATGGCCAGATTCACAGGAGAAAAGACAAGATTTACTTGCATACATGTGGGAGCACTCAGGATAGTTTATACAGCAGCTTAGTAGGGGGAAAAGGGTGTGGGTAGTTAAGACCCTCAGTGGGAATTTATGCAAGATTCCTGATGTTAATGGGCCATCTCCTTCCTGGCTGGAAACTCCCCTGGAGGGCAATTTATGGCAGCTGGATTCTCAATTACTGGTCCGTTTACTCACAAACAGGAAAATTCCTCAAAGGGGGGTTAATGGCAGCTGTATATTCCGGGTGCTCTGCTTTAGCTAGATAAGAAAACTTCAGATAAGATTTTTGTGCACCTGTTGTAGCTCAAATGTTTCTCATTTAAAATAATTTTTGTGACTTTCTGGTGGATTATTAGTATCTTCATCTCATTCCATGTATGTGTATGTCCAGTATATACACACACACATATATATTTATATTTATTTATATTTCCATTTATAGAAGGAAATAAAATATGCCACCCTAAAATATGTCTCTTTGGCATATTCATTATTTTAAGCTGGTTATTTATTTTTTTAAAGATTTTATTAACTAATTTGAGAGAGAGAGAG
>NW_023220030.1:0-668 GCF_002007445.2 Ailuropoda melanoleuca | reverse complement strand
GGCAGATGCTTAACCGCTGTGCCACCCAGGTGCCCCTTAATGAAACATTCTAGACTGCTAAATTTAAGCAGGCTTTTGTTGCTTAATGAGATATTCTATACCGCAAACTAACTTTTATGGGGAAGAGAGAGTTTCTCTAAAGTATACAAGTGCTAAGAGAACACCATCACCCTGGAGCTCGGATATCTGAGGTGTCCTCTCTGTGACATTTCAACATAGTGATGTTCAATGCTAGGCCAATTACAAGGCTTTTATCTTTAATATGAATAAAACTGAAATAATCATTGCATAAAATTATTATTTTCAATTTAAAAGTTGAATTACTTAAAATTATTTACTTCGTGCTTTTTTAATACTTTATGACAATGTTGTTTCTTAATAACCGTTAACATAGGAGGATCTAGCCTGTATTAAACATCTTTTATGTACTAGTACTTTCTTTATCTCATCTTATTTAATTGTCAATATTGACCTTGGAGTTTAAGTATGATCATCTCCACTTTCTTTATTTAAAGACAACAAGACTTCAACTTTAAGGACTGTGTTAATCCTACATAAGCTAATGAATGGTTGAGCCAGGATTTAGATGCAGGCACGTCAGGATCAATGACTCATCAGGCCCCCACATAGCTCCCAGAAGAAAATAATACTAATATTAAGGAAAAAAT
>NW_023220029.1:0-668 GCF_002007445.2 Ailuropoda melanoleuca | reverse complement strand
TTCCTCTCCCACTCCCCCTGCTTGTGTTCCCTCTCTCGCCGGCTGTCTCTATCTCTGTCAAATAAATAAAACCTTAAAAAAAAAAAAAAAGAATATCTTAAGCAACATTTCCTGTCTACTTTCCTTTTCTAACGTATGAGGGTGATAGATGACAAAAAATGTGTTTAAATGAATCTAATTCATTTCATACTGATAAAAAATTCAATAGGAATACAAAATTCTCTTTCATTAGGTGAACAGATTCTAGCAGATAAGAATGTATCACGTCTGAGTGGAAATTGGTGGGTTTTTTCCCTTGAATGGTACATAAAATAATAGTGTGGTATTGATAACTTTTTAGTTTCAATGAAATACGAAACTCCATCTAGTAGACTAGTTAGCCTTGGTGATGTGTTCAAATGCCAGATGGGGACAGAAACTGGTTTTAACGATTTGATTGACAAATGTTCCTGCACTATTCTTATTTGGCGATTTAATACTTTCTAAGGGATTCTTATAGCCTGTTACAGATTTGAGTATATACGATGTTCCTACCTAAAATCTGGTCAAGATGTGGAAGGCTCTGGGGTGTCTCTGGTGGCAATGTTGGTGGCAGCTTTTATGTAGCTGCTTACCATCTCTTGTTTAACCACTTAAACTAGGAGGAAAAAATATGAGGAGAGGGCTTG
>NW_023220028.1:0-668 GCF_002007445.2 Ailuropoda melanoleuca | reverse complement strand
GGGGTCATTACTGAAGATGGATCAACAACACCAGCTAAGTTTGTTGAATGGACCAACCCAGAAGTCTCTAGCAAAATGCTTCCCAGTCTGTGATTCACCAAAAGATATTATCTATGTCCTTATGATCAGTTTGAGAACTTCCAAGCTTCTGGAGAATAGTAATAGAGACTGATGTCAAATCACCCTGAATAATTTCTGTCTAGTCCCTATTTCTTACAAAAGAATTATATCCATGCTTCAGTTAGCCTTAGACCATAGGTTGTGGGTGGGACCCTTGCTCAGCACAGAGCAAGTGCCAATGTACACATGGGTCTAACACATCTGCAAGTTGTGGTTTTCAGTGATGACAGTGCCTGGGGCCTGAATCTCTTGGGGAATTGCCAAGAACACATATGTACGGTGGCTTTGTGTGGGCATCCATAAAGCCACAGGAGAATATAGTCATTCTCCATGAGGCTTAATTTTTCCAACTCAAATAGTGTTTAAAATAAACTGTCATGACACTAATCCTGTCATGACATTAATATGAAATTTAAAAACAGCTGCAGTGTTTCTATCACCTAATTAAATTAACAGTACTTGGAATGTGAGTCTCTTGACTACAGTAAAAAGTGTTATGTGAAAGAAAGAAAGAAAGAAAGAAAGAAAGAAAGAAAGAAAGAAAGAAA
>NW_023220026.1:0-668 GCF_002007445.2 Ailuropoda melanoleuca | reverse complement strand
TATGCCTGAAACTAAAGTAACATTGTGCATCAACTATATTCAAATTTTTAAAACCAATTAATTAATGGATCAAATTTTAAAAAGAAACACATGCTAAAGGAGAACTCATTCATTTTAAAATTTAGAAAAGGATATATGACCTTACAAACTGTTGCAGGAGCAAGTAACTCTTTGCCTTAGGTCTCATGAAAGAAGTATCATCTGAGATCTCCACTTTATACCAAAATAAACTCTAGAGAGGTGAAAATGTAAGATTTTTTAAAAACCTGTGAAACTTCCAAATAAAATATAATCGAATATTTTGTCATATCATGGGATAGGTGAGGACTTTCTATATGTCAGATTAATGGAAGAAATCATGGAGGAAAAGATCTATTGTTTTGACATAGTTCTTTTAAATCTCCTTGCATCTAGGACACCCACTTAAAAAAGAAACAAACAGAATCACAAGACAAACTAAAAAAAAAAAAAAGAAAGAAAAATATTTACATAATTATTGTCAAGAAATAAAAATCCTTTAAAAATGTATAGCTCATATGAGTTAATAAGGATAACAATAAGAGTCCAAATATAAGCTGAATGTGGCTTCATATTTAATTTTTTAAAAGTCAGATAAATATATAAATAAACTATGTGATACATGTAAATATAAGAACATATAAAAAGTC
>NW_023220025.1:5668-7537 GCF_002007445.2 Ailuropoda melanoleuca | reverse complement strand
CTCGTTGATATGTCCCTGGATTGTGTAGTGTCCCAGACACCACTATATGGCACTCTCGTCAGGCTTCCGCGCAAACTTTCCCTCCTGTATCCCTATGCACGAAGGACGATGATAGTGCTAAGACGGTCCCTGTAGAGTGTTTTTTGGAAGGGCATGTTTTTGACCTTTTCCTTATATTGCCACCACCATTTTTGATAGGATTTACCCAAAAAGCAAACATTTCGTTAGAAGCGGGTTTTGGCCTAATTATGTTTCCAGTGCTGTGTTTGCCATTTTTCACACAGTAGCAAAGCACCTTGATTTTTGTTCCAACTTCCATGAGGACGAAGTGACTTCAAGGGCTTTATCTTGACACTATGTTTCTTCGTTCTAAGTGCTGGAACCTGCCCAGGCCCATACACCCAATGTGGAATTAGCGTCCCCAATGAAAAGTCTGATGTTAGCTGGAGNCCTGGAGGTGTTTTCCTGGATGCGCTGCTTTATTACCAATAAGAAACGCGCTGAGTCCTCGAAATTACTGAACGTTTTCTTTCATGCAGACTTACTCATGAGACATGATGCTCGTTGATATTTCCCTGGATTGTGTGGTGTCCCAGAGACCACTATATGGCACTCTCGTCAGGCTTCCGCGAACACTTTCCCTCCTGTTTCCCTTTTCACGAAGGACGATGATAGTGCTAAGACGGTCCCTGTAGAGTGTCTTTTGGACGGGCATGTTTTTGGCCTTTTCGTTCCATTGCCACCACCATTTTTGATAGGATTTACCCAGGAAGCAAACATTTCGTTAGAAGCGGGTTTTGGCCTAATTATGTTTCTCAGTGCTGTGTTTGCCATTTTTCACTCACGGAACCAAAGCACCTTGATTCTTGTTCCAACTTCGATAAGGACGAAGTCACTTCAAGGGCTTTATCTTGACACTATGTTTCTTCGTTCCTAGTGCTGGATCCTTCCCAGGCCCACACACCCAATGTGGAATTAGGGTCCCCAATGAAAATCTGATGTTAGCTGGAGATGTTTCCCTGGATGCTCTGCTTTATTACCAATAAGAAAGGCGCTGAGTCCTCGAAATTACTGAACGTATTCTTTCATGCAGTCTTACTCATGAGACATGATGTTCGTTGGATTGTGTGGTGTCTCAGAGACCACTATGTGGCACTCTCGTCAGGCTTCCGCGAGCACTTTCCCTCATGTTTCCCTATTCACGAACATGATGATAGTGCGAAGACGGTCCCTGTACGGTGTTTTTTCTGATGGGCATGCTTTTGGCCTCTTAGCTCCATTGCCACCACCAGTTTCGATAGGATTTACCCAGGAAGCAAATATTTCATTGGAAGCGGGTTTTGGCCAAATTTTGTCTCTCAGTGCGGTGTTCGTCGGGTTTCACTCATGGTATCAAAGCAACTTGATTCCTGTTCCACCTTCCAAAAGCCATTGGGCCGTCAAGGGTTTATCCTCACATTTTATTTCTTGGATCTATGTTTTGGACCCTTCCCAGATGCATACATCCAATATGGAATCGGGGTCGCCAATGAAAATGCTGATGTATGCCTCATGTGTTTTCCTGGACGCACTGGTTTATTACCAATAAGAAGGGTGTTGAGTCCTCCACATTCCGGATCATGTTCATTCATGCTCCCTTACTCATGAGAGCTGAGGCTCGTTGATATTTCCCTGGATTGTGTGGTGTCCCAGAGACCACTATATGGCACTCTCGTCAGGCTTCCGCGAACACTTTCCCTCCTGTTTCCCTTTTCACGAAGGACGATGATAGTGCTAAGACGGTCCCTGTAGAGTGTCATTTGGACGGGCATGTGTTTGGCCTTTTCGTTCCATTGCCACCACCATTTTTGATAGGATTTACCCAGGAAG
>NW_023220025.1:0-5568 GCF_002007445.2 Ailuropoda melanoleuca | reverse complement strand
GGTCCCCAATGAAATCGCTCATGTATGCTTGATGTGTTTTCCTGGACGCCTTGGTTTATTACCAATAAGAATGGTGTTGAGACCTCCAAATTTTTGATCATTTTCATTCATGCTCCCTTACTCATGAGAGCTGATGCTCGTTGATATATCCCTGGATTGTGTGGTGTCCNGCCACTATATGGCACTCTCGTCATGCTTCCGCTAACACTTTCCCTCCTCTTTCCCTATTCACCGAAGGACGATGATAGTGCTAAGACGGTCCCTGTAGAGTGTTTTTTGGACGGGCATGTTTTTGGCCTTTTCGTTCCATTGCCACCACCATTTTTGATAGGATTTACCCAGGAAGCAAACATTTCGTTAGAAGCGGGTTTTGGCCTAATTATGTTTCTCAGTGCTGTGTTTGCCATTTTTCACTCACGGTATCAAAGCACCTTGATTATTGTTCCAAATTCCATAAGGACGAAGGGACTTCAAGGGCTTAATCTNAAGGGCTTTATCTTGACACTATGTTTCTTCGTTCTAAGTGCTGGATCCTTCCCAGGCCGATACACCCAATGTGGAATTTGGGTCCCGAAAGTCTGATATTAGGTGGAGATGTTTTCCTGGATGCGCTTCTTTATTACCAATAAGAAGGGCGCTGAGTCCTCGAAATTACTGAACGTTTTCTTTCACGCAGTCTTACTCATGAGACATGATGCTCGTTGATATTTCCCTGGATTGTGTGGTGTCCCAGAGACCACTATATGGCACTCTCGTCAGGCTTCCGCGAACACTTTCCCTCCTGTTTCCCTTTTCACGAAGGACGATGATAGTGCTAAGACGGTCCCTGTAGAGTGTCTTTTGGACGGGCATGTTTTTGGCCTTTTCGTTCCATTGCCACCACCATTTTTGATAGGATTTACCCAGGAAGCAAACATTTCGTTAGAAGTGGGTGTTGGCCTAATTATGTTTCTCAGTGCTGTGTTTGCCATTTTTCACACAGTACCAAAGCACCTTGATTCTTGTTCCAACTTCCATAAGGACGAAGTGACTTCAAGGGCTTTATCTTGACACTATGTTTCTTCGTTCTAAGTGCTGGTTCCTTCCCAGGCCCATACACCCAATGTGGAATTTGGGTCCCGAAAGTCTGATGTTAGCTGGAGATGTTTTCCTGGATGCGCTGCTTTATTACCAATAAGAAGGGCGCTGAGTCCTCGAAATTACTGAAACTTTTCTTTCATGCACTCATACTCATGAGACTTGATGTTCTTTGATATATCCCTGGTTGTGTGGTGTCTCACAGACCACGATGTGGCACTCTCGTCAGGCTTACGTGAGCACTTTCCCTCATGTTTCCCTATTCAGGAGCATGATGATAGTGCAAAGACGGTCCCTGTACGGTGTTTTTTCGGATGGGCATGCTTTTGGCCTCTTCTCTCCAAGGCCACCACCAGTTTCGATAGGATTTACCCAGGAAGCAAATATTTCTTTTGAAGAGGGTTTTGGCCAAATTTTGTTTCTCAGTGCGGTGTTCGACGGGTTTCAATCACGGTATGAAAGCAACTTGATTCCTGTCCACCTTCCAAAAGGCCAATGTGATGTCAAGGGCTTTATCCTCACACTTTTTTTCTTGGCTCCAAGCGTTGGACCCTTCCCAGGCCCCTACACCCAATGTGGAACCGGGGTCCCCAATGAAAACGCTCATGTATGCTTGATGTGTTTTCCTGGACGCCTTGGTTTATTACCAATAAGAAGGGTGTTGAGTCCTCCAAATTCCTGATCATATTCATTCATGCTCCCTTACTCATGAGAGCTGATGCTTGTTGATATGTCCCTGGATTGTGTGGTGTCCCAGACACCACTATATGGCACTCTCGTCAGGCTTTCGCGAACACTTTCCCTCCTGTTTCCCTATTCACGAAGGACGATGATAGTGCTAAGACGGTCCCTGTAGAGTGTTTTTTGGACGGGCATGTTTTTGGCCTTTTCGTTCCATTGCCACCACCATTTTTGATAGGATTTACCCAGGAAGCAAACATTTCGTTAGAAGCGGGTTTTGGCCTAATTATGTTTCTCAGTGCTGTGTTTGCCATTTTTCACTCACGGTACCAAAGCACCTTGATTCTTGTTCCAACTTCCATAAGGACGAAGTGACTTCAAGGGCTTTATCTTGACACTATGTTTCTTCGTTCTAAGTGCTGGATCCTTCCCAGGCCCATACACCCAATGTGGAATTTGGGTCCCGAAAGTCTGATGTTAGCTGGAGATGTTTTCCTGGATGCGCTTCTTTATTACCAATAAGAAGGGCGCTGAGTCCTCGAAATTACTGAACGTTTTCTTTCACGCAGTCTTACTCATGAGACATGATGCCCGTTGATATTTCCCTGGATTGTGTGGTGTCCCAGACACCACTATATGGCACTCTCGTCAGGCTTCCGCGAACACTTTCCCTCCTGTTTCCCTATTCACGAAGGACGATGATAGTGCTAAGACGGTCCCTGTAGAGTGTTTTTTGGACGGGCATGTTTTTGGCCTTTTCGTTCCATTGCCAGCACCATTTTTGATAGGATTTACCCAGGAAGCAAACATTTCGTTAGAAGCGGGTTTTGGCCTAATTATGTTTCCAGTGCTGTGTTTGCCATTTTTCACTCATGGTACCAAAGCACCTTGATTCTTGTTCCAACTTCCATAAGGACGAAGTGACTTCAAGGGCTTTATCTTGACACTATGTTTCTTCGTTCTAAGTGCTGGAACCTGCCCAGGCCCATACACCCAATGTGGAATTAGCGTCCCCAAAGAAAAGTCTGATGTTAGCTGGAGATGTTTTCCTGGATGCTCTGCTTTATTACCAATAAGAATGGCGCTGAGTCCTCGAAATTACTGAAACTTTTCTTTCATGCACTCATACTCATGAGACATGATGTTCTTTGATATATCCCTGGATTGTGTGGTGTCTCACAGACCACGATGTGGCACTCTCGTCAGGCTTACGTGAGCACTTTCCCTCATGTTTCCCTATTCAGGAGCATGATGATAGTGCAAAGACGGTCCCTGTACGGTGTTTTTCTGATGGGCCTGCTTTTGGCCTCTTCTCTCCATTGCCACCACCAGTTTCGATAGGATTTACCCAGGAAGCAAATATTTCTTTGGAAGCGGGTTTTGGCCAAATTTTGTTTCTCAGTGCGGTGTTCGACGGGTTTCAATCACGGTATGAAAGCAACTTGATTCCTGTCCACCTTCCAAAAGGCCAATGTGATGTCAAGGGCTTTATCCTCACACTTTTTTTCTTGGCTCCAAGCGTTGGACCCTTCCCAGGCCCCTACACCCAATGTGGAACCGGGGTCCCCAATGAAAACGCTCATGTATGCTTGATGTGTTTTCCTGGACGCCTTGGTTTATTACCAATAAGAAGGGTGTTGACTCCTCCAAATTCCTGATCATTTTCATTCATGCTCCCTTACTCATGAGAGCTGATGCTCGTTGATATTTCCCTGGATTGTGTGGTGTCCCAGACACCACTATATGGCACTCTCGTCAGGCTTCCGCGAACACTTTCCCTCCTGTTTCCCTATTCACGAAGTTCGAGGATAGCCTTAAGACGGTCCCTGTAGAGTGTTTTTTGGACGGGCATGTGTTTGGCCTTGTCGTTCCAATGCCACCACCATTTTTGATAGGATTTACCCAGGAAGCAAACATTTCGTTAGAAGTGGGTGTTGGCCTAATTATGTTTCTCAGTGCTGTGTTTGCCATTTTTCACACAGTACCAAAGCACCTTGATTCTTGTTCCAACTTCCATAAGGACGAAGTGACTTCAAGGGCTTTATCTTGACACTATGTTTCTTCGTTCTAAGTGCTGGAACCTGCCCAGGCCCATACACCCAATGTGGAATTAGCGTCCCCAAAGAAAAGTCTGATGTTAGCTGGAGATGTTTTCCTGGATGCTCTGCTTTATTACCAATAAGAATGGCGCTGAGTCCTCGAAATTACTGAAACTTTTCTTTCATGCACTCATACTCATGAGACATGATGTTCTTTGATATATCCCTGGATTGTGTGGTGTCTCACAGACCACGATGTGGCACTCTCGTCAGGCTTACGTGAGCACTTTCCCTCATGTTTCCCTATTAAGGAGCATGATGATAGTGCAAAGACGGTCCCTGTACGGTGTTTTTCTGATGGGCCTGCTTTTGGTCTCTTCTCTCCATTGCCACCACCAGTTTCGATAGGATTTACCCAGGAAGCAAATATTATTGGAAGCGTGTTTTAGCCAAATTTTGTTTCTCAGTTCGGTGTTCCTCTGTGTTCACTCACGGTATCAAATCACCTTGATTCCTATTCCACCTTCCAAAAGGCCAATGTGATGTCAAGGGCTTTATCCTCACACTTTATTTCTTTTCTCTAAGTGTTGGACCCTTCGCAGGCCCATACACCCAATGTGGAACAGGGGTCCCCAATGAAAACGCTGATGTATGCTTGATGTCTTTTCCTGGACGCCTTGGTTTATTACCAATAAGAAGGGTGTTGAGTCCTCCAAATTCCTGATCATTTTCATTCATGCTCCCTTACTCATGAGAGCTGATGATCGTTGATATATCCCTGGATTGTGTGGTGTCCCAGAGACCACTATATGGCACTCTCCTCAGGCTTCCGCGAACACTTTCCCTCCTGTTTCCCTTTTCACGAAGGACGATGATAGTGCTGATGGTCCCTGTAGCGTGTTTTTTGGACGGGCATGTTTTTGGCCTTTTCGTTCCATTTCCACCACCATTTTTGATAGGATTTACCCAGGAAACAAACATTTCGTTAGAAGCGGGTGTTGGCCTAATTATGTTTCTCAGTGCTGTGTTTGCCATTTTTCACTCACGGTACCAAAGCACCTTGATTCTTGTTCCAACTTCCATAAGGACGAAGTGATCACAGGCTTTATCTTGACACTATGTTTCTTCGTTCTAAGTGCTGGGTCCTTCCCAGGCCCATACACCCAATGTGGAATTTGGTCCCCAAAGTCTGATGTTAGCTGGAGATGTTTTCCTGGATGCGCCGCTTTATTACCAATAAGAAGGGCACTGAGTTTTCGAAATAACTGAACGTTTTCTTTCATGCAGGTTTACTCATGGGACATGATGCTCGTTGTTATTTCCCTGGATTGTGTGGTGTCCCAGAGACCACTATATGGCACTCTCGTTAGGCTTCTGTGAACACTTTCACTCCTGTTTCCCAATTCACGAAGTTCGATGATAGCGCAAAGACGGTCCCTGTAGAGTGCTTTTTTGACGGGCATGTGTTTGGCCTTGTCGTTCCAATGCCACCACCATTTTTGATAGGATTTACCCAGGAAGCAAACATTTCGTTAGAAGTGTGTGTTGGACTAATTATGTTTCTCAGTGCTGTGTTTGCCATTTTTCACACAGTACCAAAGCACCTTGATTCTTGTTCCAACTTCCATAAGGACGAAGTGACTTCAAGGGCTTAATCTTGACACTATGTTTCTTCGTTCTAAGTGCTGGAACCAGCCCAAGCCCATACACCCAATGTGGAATTAGCGTCCCCAATGAAAAGTCTGATGTTAGCTGGAGATGTTTTCCTGGA
>NW_023220023.1:0-1264 GCF_002007445.2 Ailuropoda melanoleuca | reverse complement strand
GAAAATGCCTAAATCATTTCTGTCAGAAACAACACGGTGCATTGGCCGTCTTAGCACTATCATCATCCTTCATGAATAGGGAAACATGAGGGAAAGTGTTCACAGAAGCCTGATGAGAGTGCCACATAATGGTCTCTAAGACACCACACAATCCAGGGAAATATCAACGAACATCATCTCAGTTAAATAAGGGATNAATATCAACGAACATCATCTCACTTAAATAAGGGAGTCTAAATGAAAACGTTCAAGAATTTCGAGGACTCAGCGCCCTTCTTATTGGTATTAAAGAAGAGCGTCCAGGATAACACCTCCAGCTAACATCCGCATTTCCTTGGGACCCAGATTCCCCATTGGGTAAATGTGCCTTGGAAGCATCCAGCACTTAGAACCAAGAAACAAAGTGCGAAGATAAAGCCCTTGAAGTCACATCGGCCTTATAGAACGTGGAACAAAAATCAAGGTGCTTTGTTACCGTGAGTGAAAGACGATCAGCAGAGCACTGAGAAACAAAATTTGCCCAAACCAGCCTCCAATGCAATGTTTGCTTCATGGGTAAATCCCATTAAAACTGCTGGTGGCAATGGAACGAAAATGCCTAAACCATTTCTGTCAGAAACAACACTGTGCAGTGGCCGTCTTAGCACTATCATCATCCTTCGTGAATAGGGAAACATGAGGGAAAGTGTTCACGGAAGCCTGACGAGAGTGCCACATAGTGGTCTCTGAGACACCACACAATCCAGGGAAATATCAACGAACATCATCTCACTTAAATAAGGGAGTCTAAATGAAAACGTTCAAGAATTTCGAGGACTCAGCGCCCTTCTTATTGGTATTAAAGAAGAGCGTCCAGGATAACACCTCCAGCTAACATCCGCATTTCCTTGGGACCCAGATTCCCCATTGGGTAAATGTGCCTTGGAAGCATCCAGCACTTAGAACCAAGAAACAAAGTGCGAAGATAAAGCCCTTGAAGTCACATCGGCCTTATAGAACGTGGAACAAAAATCAAGGTGCTTTGTTACCGTGAGTGAAACACGATCAGCACAGCACTGAGAAACAAAATTTGCCCAAACAGGCCTCCAATGCAATGTTTGTTTCATGGGTAAATCCCATCAAAATTGCTGGTGGCAATGGAACAAAAATGCCTAAACCATTTCTGTCAGAAACAACACTGTGCAGTGTCCGTGTTAGCACCATCATCATCCTTCGTGAATAGGGAAACATGAGGGAAAGTGTTCACGGAAGCCTGACGAGAGTG
>NW_023220022.1:0-668 GCF_002007445.2 Ailuropoda melanoleuca | reverse complement strand
TTTTAGGAAGATTATGACCAAGCCTTCCAGTACTACTATCAAGCCACACAGTTTGCTTCATCCTCTTTTGTGCTGCCATTTTTTGGTTTGGGACAAATGTATATTTATCGAGGTGACAAAGAAAATGCATCTCAGTGCTTTGAGAAAGTTTTGAAAGCTTATCCTAATAATTATGAAACTATGAAAATTCTTGGCTCGCTATATGCTGCCCCAGAAGATCAAGAAAAACGAGATATTGCCAAGGTACATTTTTAAAAATTGTAGCTATTTTCTGATAGTTATCACTAGACTGTCATGCCTCATTCTTGTTATTGCTAGTAGAGATATGATGGAAGCAGTTTTGTTAGCCGAGCTTTGTTCCGGTTGAAATAACAAACAGTTGACGTACTAAACAAGGTAGAGTAGCTACCACTATTTACTTTGACAGCCCATAGTTGCTGCAGTAAGCCTGCTTCAGCTTAATGATCTCTCTTATACCAGGGCCATTTGAAGAAGGTCACAGAACAGTATCCTGATGATGTTGAAGCTTGGATTGAATTGGCACAAATCTTAGAACAGACTGATATACAGGTATTTTAGCAATGTTTTTGGTCTTCTCTCTGATGTGTTTTTTGAAAGTGTGGTGTAGTATTTCTCCCTTTCATTTTCACTTAACACCTTCTTGTCTC
>NW_023220021.1:0-668 GCF_002007445.2 Ailuropoda melanoleuca | reverse complement strand
GATAGAATTCAGGATAGCAATCATAAAGTTAATAGCTAGGCTTGAAAAAGCATGAGTGACAATATAGAATCTCTAAGGGTGGAAATGACATCTGATCAGGCTGAACTTAAAAATGCTATTAGTGAGATACACTCTAAACTAGATACTCTAACAGCTTTGGTCAATGAGGTGGAATACAGAATACATGAACTAGAAGACAGGCTGATGGAAAGGAAGGAAATCAAAGAAAAGAGAGAAAAGCAACTCATGACACATGAAGAGAGACACGTGAAGAGAATTTAATGATACATTGAAAAGGGGGGAGAGAGAGAGAGAGCTAGAAAGTATATTTGAGCAAATCATGGGTGAGAGCTTCCCTAATCTGGGAAAGGAAACAAGCATTCACGTCCAAGAGGCACAGAGGACCCCTCCCCAAATCAGTAAAAATAGATCCACACCCCAACATATAATAGTGAAGCTTGCAAATCTTAGAGCCAAACAAGCTGTCCTGAGAGCAGATGGGGGAAGAGATTTCTTACATACGGAAGGAGGAACTTCAGAATAACATCAGACATATCCAAAGAAACCTGGCAAGCTAGAAAAGGCTGGGAAGATATATTCAAGGTACTAAATGAGAACATGCAACCAAGAATACTTCATTCAGCAAGACTGTTGTTCAGAATGAAAGT
>NW_023220020.1:0-668 GCF_002007445.2 Ailuropoda melanoleuca | reverse complement strand
GGTTCACCCTTGGAAAAAAAAAAAAAAAATTTACCATTCTGATGAGTGATGTTGATAATAGAGGAGGATATGCATGTGGAGGGGGTCAGGGGTATATAAGAAATCCTTGTACCTCTCAGTTTTGTTGTAAACTTAAAACTTTTTAAAAAAATTAGTCTTAAAAATATATATAACCTATTTCCGTGGATTCTGATTGCTATACTTATCCAACCAGGGAGCAACATGTTGGGAATGGAATATAAAGTGTTTTTATTTTTTAATTATTACTTTTATTTATTTTTATCATTTTTGAAAAATCTTGGAGAGCATGGTTGGGCAGTGAAGAAAATAGGGATAAGGAGTCGGATATTTTGAATAAACACGATGACTCCAAAACTATAAAGGAATATAATCATTGAAAGTACTCAGTAAGAAGCTGTTCCATTCTTAGCAGAAAGACATATGGAGGCACAGAAAGTGCTATGCTATCTCATAAAAATCAATCAATGAGAAACAGTGCAAGACAATTTCATACAGAAGGCAAACAAGCCACATTATTTAGATGAATAAAGTAAATATGATTTCACTAGAAGAGTGGAAGTCTTGACAGCTCCTTTGAACAGCTGCCGCTCATATAGCAGAGAAGCCTAATTGTTTATATGTGCCTTCAGCTCCTCCGTCAACAGGAG
>NW_023220018.1:0-668 GCF_002007445.2 Ailuropoda melanoleuca | reverse complement strand
GGGGCTGACGGTGCCCCTCTGTGCAGGCAGAGCTCTCTCATCCTTGTTGGGCCGGCCACGCGACCTGCCTCATCCCACAAAGTGTGGGCAGAGAGGATGCAGGGCACTTCCAGGGCCCAGCAAAGCCCCACGTGGTGGTCCTTGGCCAGCTCTCACTCCCCTTGTCCACTGTGAGGACAGCACACCTGTTCCTCAGCCCAGACCCAGGAATGATGGGGAGGGGAGGCGAAGCAGAGTGACGGACAGCCCTTCCTTGTTAGCCGCAGAGATGGTTTGTCCCTGCACACAGCGTGGCTTCTGGCCTGGGTTGGCCCACGGGCAACATGGGCAGGAGGGTTGCACCAGCCAGGGAGTCTCTCTCCTTCTGTCAGCTCCGGGAGGTGTCCCTGGATCCTCTGTCCTCTCTTGGGCTCCAGGAGGTCTCTCCGGCAGCGGCTGAGTATTGGCTGTGGGTCCTGCTTTCCCCATGCAGCCCCTCCCGAGGTCCCGGCTCCTACAGATGGCCTGGCCTCCGGGCTCTGCTAACACCTACCTCTTTCTGGTACCCAGAAAGGGTATCCAGGCCTGGGGGAGGGGTCTTCTGCTTTGCCAGTCCTTGGGTTGCCTCATGGTTTGGTTTTCCATCTCTTCTAACATCTTTATGACTAGTTTTCCATATTAAATGCTGT
>NW_023220017.1:0-668 GCF_002007445.2 Ailuropoda melanoleuca | reverse complement strand
TTTTTTTCTTCCCTAATCAGTCTTGCCAGAGATTTACCAAGCGTATTGATTGCAAAAAACAAGCTTTTGGTTTGATAGATTTTCTCTGTTGTTTTACTATTTTGTATGTCATTGCTTTTCATTTTTGTCTTTATTATTTACTTTCTTATGCTTACTTTGGGTTTACTTTGCTCTTCTTCTTTTAGTTTCTTAAGGTGGAAACTGAGGTCATTGTTTTGAGAACATTCCTTTCTAATACAGAGACATTTAGTGCTATAAATTTCCTCCTATGTATGTGTTTTTCTTTGACTTTCCTCAGCTCAAAATGCTGATTCCCCTTTGATTTCCTGTTCAAACTGTGGGTTAGTTAGGAGTGTGTTATGTAGTTTCCACATATCCAGGGATTTTTCAAGGATCTTTTTATTATTGTTTTCTAATTTAATTGTGGCTAGAGAACATGTTTTATGTAATTTGAACCTTTTTTAATTTATTGAAACTTGTTTTATGGTCCAGAATATGGTCTTCCTTCGTAAATATTCCTTGTCTACTTAAAAACAATGTGTATTCTGCTGTTGTGTCAAGTAGTCTATAAATTTTAATTGGGTCACAGCAGTTGATGGTGTTGTTAAGTTACTATAGTCTTCTTATTTTCTATCTACCTTTTGTATCAATTATTGAGAAAACATGGT
>NW_023220016.1:0-668 GCF_002007445.2 Ailuropoda melanoleuca | reverse complement strand
CCTGGGGGGCTCAGTCAGTTAAGTGTCTGACTCTTGATTTCAGTTCAGGTCTGATCTCAGGGTCCTGGGATCAAGCCCCACATCAGGCTCCCTGCTCAGTGAGGGAGTCAGCTTGTCTCCCTCTCCCTCTGCCCCTCCCCTTGCTTTCACTGTCTCTCTCTCAAAATAAATAAGTAAATAAATCTTTAAAAAAAAGTTTCACAGTAGCCATTTAGATAAAGCTGGGCTCTCCATAATTGTAAGCTGAGCAAAAAAAAAAAAGTATTTTAAAATAATTTAGTACAAACATTCCTAATTAAAAGTTTTGAAGTTATTTCCTTTAATGACAAGGCCACCATATTCTATATTAAATTAAAAATATTTTGAAAGTGTGATATATACAAATTAATATTATGCTGCATATCCCCCAAATATATAAAAACATAACAATTTTCCTTCAGTTTGTCATTTATTCTACTTTAACATATCAACTTCCCTATCAGCAATACATTTTATTTTGAATCAGAAACATATATGATTTCCAGAAATATCTTAAACTAAACTCCTTGTGCGAAATAAATATGCTCTGAAATTTTAAAAGGAAAAATGAAGTGTTGCCAAAATTGTTATAAAATTATGTTAAAAGTTACCACCAAAAAACTCAATGTCTTTTAAAAAGAAACTAATAA
>NW_023220015.1:0-668 GCF_002007445.2 Ailuropoda melanoleuca | reverse complement strand
ATATAGTAGTTACTATATATATATAGTAGTTACTATATATATATATATTTTAAGGATACAGCTTTTTTACTATATATATATATAGTAACTATATATATATATATTTTAAGGATACAGCTTTTTTAGTTAACAAACTATTTTTTAGAGTAGCTTTTGATTCACAGCAAAATTGAGAGGTAAGTCCAGAGACTTGCTATATAACACCTGTTCCCACATACATACACAGGCTCCCCCATTATCAATATCTCATATCAGAGTGGTCCATTATTATAATCTATGAACCTACACTGATAATGTCATTATCATCCCAAGTCCATAGTTTGTAGTAGTATATAGTCATCCTTGGTGTAAATTCTACAGGCTTTGAAAAATGTATAATGATATATATCCATCATTTTAGACATAAAGAATAGTTTGACTGACTTAAAAATTTACCGAGTTCTGCCTATTCATCCCTCCCTCCTTCATTTCCCCCTAGCAACCACTGATCTTTTATTGTCTCCATAATTTTGCTTTTTCCAGGTGTCATGTATTTGGAATCATACACTATGTATCCCTTTCAAATTGGCTTCTTCCACTTAGTAATATGTATTTAAATTTCCACCATATCTTTTCATGTCTTGGTGGCTCATTTCTTTTTAGTGCTGAATAACATTCCATTGTCTGGA
>NW_023220014.1:4790-8192 GCF_002007445.2 Ailuropoda melanoleuca | reverse complement strand
ATGGCTGATCAGTAATAATTGTTCTGTGAATATGAATTTTAGTTTGGATAAAAGACACGATATGATTTACTTCAACTTTAGATGTCTTGTTTCTATTATGCTCTCTTGAAAAATTTTCAGAAAGGAAAGGCTGTTGTCCAATTTCAGGTGGTCTGGGGCCCGTTCCAGTTTGTCTAACAATGCTTGAAAATACATATTTGCAATCATGGAGAAAAACAGTTGGGGAGAAATGACTGGGTCCAGAGAGTGAGCTTTGAGAGAACACTTCCCAAAACATTTTCGCTACTTTGAAAACATTGAAATATAAGAATAGGTGTATTCCTTTTTACATCAGTGGGGTCTGTGACTAATTCCATAGAGATAGATATTGGCCGTTTAATATTGGGTTAAAAGAGATCAGGAAGAATTCCCATTTTTCATACTTTTTAAAAAAATGATTTACTTGTATATTTTAAAGAGAGAGACTGACAGCATGAGTTGGAGGAACAGAGGGAGAGGGAGAATCTCAAGCAGACTCCATGTTGAATGCAGAGCCCAAAGCGGGGCTCCCCTAGGAACCCCCATTTTTCTTAAAGGGAGTTAGCAGACATGGCTTAAGACAGGGCTTCTCAACGTTGGCTCTGTTGACATTTGGGGCAAGGGAACTCTTGTGGGAGCTGCAGGGAGCTTGGTAGCATGTGGAGCAGCATCCCCGGCCTCTACCCACCAAATGCCAGTAGCACCTGCCCCACAGTTGGGAACCTTCAATGTACCCAGACATTGCCGAGTGTTCCCTGGGGGCCAAAGCACTCCCTGCTTGGGGAACACTGGAAGCCAAAATAATGTGTCCAGAGAACTGGGAAGATACACCCTTTGGGTATAATATTCTATTATGTACCCCTCAATGGAGAAAAAATAATCTCAGACCAAAGAGATATTGACGGGATGTGAATACAGGGAAAGCGAGAACGCCAATGCAAGCCTCATCACCATGTAAACGCCTGGAGGCCAGGATTCAAGGCGAGTAGAGAGGAGCCCTACATTAATTTATTTTCATTCATTAAAATGATTGATAATCATTCATTCCATTCATGGGTTTCTCACATTCTACAGAGGGTGGCTAAGGAGAGAACAAGATGGAGAGTTTAGACGAGGTTGATTAAACCGTTACTGAGCCACTACCACCCATGCCTGGCAACATGTACGTAATTTTGTCCCACATTGACTCTGGGTTTGAGAATCCCAGGCACAGATGTGAGTCTCAGTACTCAGTCTGAAGAAGTGGATTATTTCCGGATGTTCATAAATCAAAATGCAGTATAGCCTGAGACAGCCTGAACAGCACTGGACAATAGGATTCCGTGATGTAAACGATCTCTGTCTGCCCTGTCCAATATGGTAGCACCAGCTCGGAGTGGCCCTTGAGCCCTTGAAATGTGGCCACCTTTCTTGTGTCACATGTGGAAATGTGAACATTTGGGGGATAGTGAATTAAAAATACATTGTTTAGTGTGCCTGGGTGGCTCAGTTGGTTAAAAGACCATCTCTTGATCTCAGCACAGGTCTTGATGGTTGTGTGTTAAATCTCTGCCTTGGGCTCCACACTGGGCAAGAGCCTTCTTAAAAAAACAAAACGAAACCCAAAACATCATTTACATGTACTTCCCCATTTTCATTGCTCTTGTTTCCAGTGTGCTTATTAGAAAACATGAAACCATGTCTGTGTCTTGCATTAGGTTTTTATCAGAAAGCCCTGATCTAGAAGGTGGAGAATTCTGCCCTTTCAGGACACCTTAAACTCAACCCTGCTCTGGGTTAGTGTCTGGGCCAGGCAAGACCTGCAGGCAGAGCTGGGGATCCACCTAAGCTCAGATCCTTCTTCCGTCTCAGCTCAAAGCCCAGTGAGGATTCTAGACTTGGTTTCCAATCGGCATTTCAGATCTCTCTCGGTTTGGACCATGTACCCTTGATTTTTTGTGTTCATTCCTTAGCACTAGAAAGGACATTTAGTTAGGACCCATTAGGTATTTCCACTTTAAGGATGAAAGGATTTCAGGAAACAATAGCATTTAAATCACAGATGATCCTGCCATTCAGCTGTCCAGGTGATGTCCCTCTGGGAAGCCACGATGAAGTAGCTTGAAGAGGCAAGCCAATGTCCTGTCTGCCTAGCCCTTCTGGAGAAGTGCTTTGTGGAAAATTTAAAAATACATACATACATACATACATACATACATACATTTCTGGTTCCTGGCACAGGACACCTAAAATCCTTGCAGTTTCCTGAGGGATAGGAGTCTTTTGTTAGTCATAAAATCTCCAACAGACCTCTCCAGAGTTTAGGCTAAAGAGCTGACATAGGGCGGGGCCCAGAAATGGCATCACAGTGGGGCTGGTCACCAGAAGGACCAAACTGGGAGTCAAGGATTGGAAATTTCAGCCCCAGCCACTGGCCATCCATGAGGGGAGGGGGCTGAAGACTGGGTTTTAAAAAGTCTTGAACAAGAGGTTGGTGCACACATTAATATTCTGGAAAAGTGATTTTCCCCCAGAGAGGGCGTGGAAGCTCTCCACCACTCCCCACCCCCTTTAGACCTTCCTTGCTATATGCATCTCTTCCATTGGGCATTTCCTGAGTTGTATTCTTTAAAATAAACTGGTCGATGTAAGTAAAGTGCTTTCCCGACTTCTGAGTCGATCTTTTTTTCCCCTTCATTCACATAACTTTTATAACAGTGTATTTATAATTGTTTTTTCCTTTTTTAAAATTTAAATTCAGTTAGGCAGCATATAGTACATCATTAGTTTCAGATGTAGTGTTCAATAATATATCATTTGTGTATACCCCCCAGTGCTCATCGCATCACGCGCCCCCCTAATGCCCATCAGCCAATTACATCATCCCCCCACCCACCTCACCTCCAGCAACCCTCAGTTTGTTTCATATACTTAAATGTCTCTCATGGTTTTTCTCCCTCTCTGATGGCCTCCGGTTCTGTTTTCCCTCCCTTCCCCTATGATCCTCTGCACTGTTTCTTAGAGTCTACCTAGGACTGAAACCATATACTTGTCTTTCTCTGACTGCTGTGTTTCACTCAGTATAATACACTCCAGTTCCGTCCAGGTCACTGTAAGTGGTAAGAATTCATCCTTTCGAGGCTGAGTCATATTCCTTTGTATACATAGAGTCATATTCCTTTGTATACATAGAGCCCATCTTCTTTGTCCATCCACTTGTGGATGTGAGTCATTCTAGTGAAATTATCAACCCTAAGGAGGGGGTCTAAGGGAATACCTGAACTTGTGGTTGGGCAGAAGTGTGGGTAGCTTGAACACCCCATTTGTGACTGGCCTCTGCAGTGAGGACAGACTTGTGGGACTGAGCCCTGAAATCCATGGAGTATGAATTGAATTGTTGGAGAA
>NW_023220014.1:2375-4681 GCF_002007445.2 Ailuropoda melanoleuca | reverse complement strand
CCCCCTCATGGGGGTCCTCTGTGCTCTGTGGTCTCTTGGAAGAATGGAGTCAGGTTCAACTGGCAGTAGGGGAAGTTGGTTTCCAAGATCAAAGATCTGGAGCCTAGCTGAGAGCTATTCCCTAGGTGAAACCATAGATGCCGAAATGACCCCAATGCCCCCTTCCTCACTAAGGACTCAGAGATTGTGATATCACAGTTGGTTCCCCACGAAAGGTGGGAATTATCTGACTTTGGGCATTTTATGGGCCTATGCCCCTCAGTCCCAAGTGCAAAGTAGAGTGACCTGGTAGGTCTCTGATAAAGACTGACAGTTGAGTCCTGCTCTGGACACANTGGTTGGTGTCAGGAAATAGAGCACACGGGTGTACTTGAAACATGAACACATCTCCTCCCTCCACTGCACCAATTGACTGCATAATGCCCCCTCATGGGGGTCCTCTGTGCTCTGTGGTCTCTTGGAAGAATGGAGTCAGGTTCAACTGGCAGTAGGGGAAGTTGGTTTCCAAGATCAAAGATCTGGAGCCTAGCTGAGAGCTATTCCCTAGGTGAAACCATGGATGCCGAAATGACCCCACTGCCCCCTTCCTCACTAAGGCCTCAGAGATCATTGTATCACAGTTGGTTCCCCACGAAAGGTGGGAATTATCTGACTTTGGGCATTTTATGGGCCTATGCCCCTCAGTCCCAAGTGCAAAGTAGAGTGACCTGGTAGGTCTCTGATAAAGACTGACAGTTGAGTCCTGCTCTGGACACAAGTGAGCCACCCAACAGAGTCCATTATCAGGACAGATCGGTTTCTTTTGACACATCTATTCTTTGGAGAAGCGATCGCCTCATACACTCTTCCTTTCCCGTTGCTTCCCCACCTCCTTTGGGCTCTTGATTGGTGCCCTTGTGGAAGGTCTCCCTTCCATGACAAACCTCAGGTGGACNTGCCAAACCTCAGGTGGAATCTATTCCCTATAGAAAGCACCTGCCTCAACTCTTGACTTCCCTCACAAGACATGTAACACAGTCTTGTCCTTTTTCTGGGCTTTGTGGGGGAAAAATGATACTACTAATGTGTGCCTTAACCTTTTGATATGGAAAGGATGTGACTACACCAGAGTGCATAAAAAGCAAAAGCTTCAAAAATCATACTGCCCCCTATGTCTAGTCTTGCTTATTTCCCTCCTGACAACATTTTTACTGATTCACTGCTTAATGATCCTGAGACAAGGTCTCTCTTATAGGGATCATTAATTGAGTCCTGAGTTTGATGTTCAGGACAGATTTCTGTGGGAAGGTTTATTGACTGTGGAAAGAGCAGAGATAAGCCACTGAAATGCAAAAGGAATNAAATGCAAAAGGAATATGTGGGCCTCTTCTATGTCCAGGCTCTGCATTCTGACCAGTGGCTGAATTTGTTTTTTCTCTCCAATGGGTATGACCTCAGATGTAGATACACCCAACGACAGCCTCATGATTTCTGCTACCTTGAGGAGTGTCCAAAGTGGGCTTTCAGTTCAGATAGAATCCGAAAGAGGTGCTGAGAGGTTCAGCTACACAATTGGCATCATGGACTCCCCTTGGTTGCCTTCTGGCCATNTTATTGACTGTGGAAAGAGCAGAGATAAGCCACTGAAATGCAAAAGGAATATGTGGGCCTCTTCTATGTCCAGGCTCTGCATTCTGACCAGTGGCTGAATTTGTTTTTTCTCTCCAATGGGTATGACCTCAGATGTAGATACACCCAATGACAGCCTCATGATTTCTGCTGCCCTGAGGAGTGTCCAAAGTGGGCATCCAGGTCAGATAGAATCCGAAAGGAAAGAGGTGCTGAGAGGTTCAGCTACACAATTGGCATCGTGGACTCCCCTTGGTTGCCCTCTGGCCACCCTACTGGGAAGTAGATCTGGGGAACATGCAAAGAATAGATGTGGGCATTTGCAAAGAATCTGTTCACTAACACAGGAAGTTCCAACTGTCTGCAAAACTTGGATTCTGGATTGTGGATTTGAGAAATAGAAAGCCCTCGTTTATTTATTGGCACTGGGCCTAGGGCTGCTCTTTTCATGGACCTCAAGTTCTACCTAGTGGGGATCATCCTGGGTGTGAATATTTGAAACCTTTCATTTTCTAACATCAGCATTTTGTCCTGGATGAATTCCTAACCTTGTGACCAGGTTTACCAAAGTAGTACTTTACCAAAGTAATGGGGTTGTTTTATGCCATTATTTTCTGGGGCTTGATCTCACGAATCTGAGATCATGACCTGAGCCAAAATTCAGAGTCCAAGGATTCACCAGGTTCCCTGACTACATA
>NW_023220014.1:0-2280 GCF_002007445.2 Ailuropoda melanoleuca | reverse complement strand
ATTATTTTCTGGGGCTTGATCTCACGAATCTGAGATCATGACCTGAGCCAAAATTCAGAGTCCAAGGATTCACCAGGTTCGCCGACTACATACACTTTTTTACCATGTATTGTAGTTGCTTGGTTAAGTCCATGGCACTTGGATTTGTTCTAAAAGGTTTCCTTCTTTATGTATATTTGGACCTGGTTCCTTCCATTTCCATTGCTACTTTTCATGAACAGATCAAAATCCTGTGTCTATTGAGTGCCCATCCATGAGCCAGAACACACACTGAACCCTGCATTTTGGGGAGTATTTAAAATACTTCATTTAGAAAAGTACTAGTTGTATGTATTGCCCTCATCCCGTTCACTATTACAGAAATGCAGTGGTGAAAATACAGTGATATTTCCCCCCTCATTATTCAGGGAAGAGTCTGCTTTACATACACATACTGACCAAGAAATTCACAAAGGTTGAGAGGTAACTAAGTACGTCCTCTCAGCTATACACAGAGAAAAATCAGGTAGTAAGCATAGACGGTGAGAGAATGACATAATTTCATTAGTATATGCTTAGAGAAATATGATTTGAAGAATGGAATTTCTGTGAACGCTGCTCTTCATTTCATCTGGGACCCATTTTAAACTTTCTAGAAATGTCTGGTGACTCCGGAGGATAGAATGGGTAAGAATGGTGTTTTAAATCAAGAGTGGGACCTCTATTTATTCTCAGTTTTTCTTTTCCCTCTTCACCCTGAAGTTTGGCTAGTGACGCTATTGGGGGGGTGGTAGGTCATTCCCCCTCATGTCGTTTATTTTTTTTTTAAAAGAGTGAGAATATGTGAGACTAGGGTTCAACTTTTGAAACAAAGTGTTTACTCTCCCATGCCCCCTTGTCTGTGAAGACAGGCCCCTGTCACACCAGAAGTTGGCTGCTGTGCAGCTGCTTTGTCTCTGAAAGGTCTATGATGACACCGTCGCCATGGTGACTTGAGCCACACCTCTGCTGTCCTTTCCAGTTGGGACTCTTTGAGCTGACCCATTCCTATGGATAGGTGTTTGCTCTGCTGCTCCAACTCAGAATGGGAAATTGCTGTGGTTCCTGCTGTGGTTCCTGCTGTGATGGTATGTTCCTGATGATCTTCTGAATGCTGTTTGCTATGACTCAGTTCACTCTTTCTCAAACTATTTTTCTC
Source organism: Ailuropoda melanoleuca (assembly GCF_002007445.2). Taxonomy (NCBI): domain Eukaryota; kingdom Metazoa; phylum Chordata; class Mammalia; order Carnivora; family Ursidae; genus Ailuropoda; species Ailuropoda melanoleuca. The sequence continues at coordinate 1,103 of NW_023220014.1, read as the reverse complement.
AGCATTGAAAATGTCCTCTCTCCCAATTTCATCTACATATGTTTTATAGTTTTGTTTTATCCCTTGATTTCTACTGTTGGTGGTTCTACTGAGCTAGCAGCCTTGGTCTTTGTCCTCCATGGAGAACAATGGACTACTTCCTATGATATCCTGCACACCTCACTTGTCACCCCTAGGTTCTCAAGGGGGGAAAATACAGCAGTGTCTATGTTCGTTTAAGTTTTTTTAAGCATCCTAAATTCTATATTCACATTATGCATTTCTGAAATTTCGAGTGAACCCAGAAAGGTTGATATGGATGACATTTATCATTGTTTTCTCACTGTCTTACAATGTCTGCCCTGTACCATTCATCCCCAAAGGGGTATGGATTTCAGGATTTTGGGGACATGTGGGTTCGTTCCTATCAATAGTTGCCCCAAAGAGATCCTTAGAATATGAGAGTCTATATTTCAATTTATGACCCCCAAACACACATTTCCATTTCTAAGAACTTTGGGTGTTATCCAAAATGACATTTTCTAGAGATTTCAATGATATGCTACCACCCATCCCATTCAGCGTCCCAGATGTAAGTATGGTGACAATAGCATGACCTTTTTTTTCTTGGTGATGCAATGAATAGCCGGCCTTTAATGTCTGGTGAAAGATGGGTAACTGGTTAATGGATCGAGTTAATGAGTGATCGATAAACAAGTACACAGATTATCAGTGATGCACAAAGCNTTATTAGTGATGCACAAAGAAAAATAGGTGATGTAGACACAAGAGCAGAGACACACACATTATAGATATAAGTACATGTGTATGTATACACGATTGCATACGTTTGCACATAGGATTGTAGCTTGAAAACAGAACGTGTCTACATTAAAGTGGTTTTGATGTAATGTGTTTCTTAGTTCTCCTGAACTTTCATCCAGATCTCTTCCCAAAAGCTAAGCTATGTTTTTTTTTCTACGAGTTGACAAGGGTCTCAGGAACTCCTAGTTTGTTTGGAGGCACTTCTATTTGTGTGAGGAATAAATAATACAAGATGGCATTGTTTCACATGTTTGAAAACACAAGACTTTGTAACAGTGACCCTCCCTTCCTTTACACTG
>NW_023220013.1:0-668 GCF_002007445.2 Ailuropoda melanoleuca | reverse complement strand
GAATAGGTTTAAAGGAGAACAAAACTGGAAAAAGAAAGGTCAGTTATTTAAAATATTAAAAAATATCCTTGATCCATCTCTTTTCTCACCTCCATCAGCAACTCCTATCAGCTCTACCTCTAAAAGATATCCAAAATCAAACTACTTCTCACCATTCCAACTGCCATCATTTTAAACTCTCACCTGGACTTCTTGCATTAGCTTCCTATCTGATCTCCCATGGCTATACTTGCTCCTCTATAGTCTATTTTCCACACAGAAGCTAAAATGTAAATCAGATCACAACCTTTCCTTGATTTACCTAGAGTAGACTAAACCTAGAGTAGAAATCCAAGTTCAGTAGCATAGCCAAAAGAGCCTACATCCTCTTATCCCTGTCTCCCTCTAATTTCATCTCCTATCACTCCACTCAACAAAGCTTCTGTCATGGTGACCCTTTTGCTATTTGTGAAATCATTAACCTTATTTTCCATTCAGGATTACAATTGTTTATTTCAAGAATGTTTTTTCTTTATTCACTTGGCTAACTCCTTGTCATCCTCAGATCTTCATTCAAATGGCATTTCCTCATAAAGACCCTGCTACTACTGTCTAAAACAGACACACATGCACACCCAGTCCTGATTCTCTTATGCTTTGCTTTCTTAATAACACTTGTCACTGTTTGA
>NW_023220011.1:225-744 GCF_002007445.2 Ailuropoda melanoleuca | reverse complement strand
AAGCTTAAACACTTTTTTTAAAGAATACATATTTATATTGATTCTGTCTAAAGCACAATACATTAGAATTTATTTTGTAGTCCATATAATTTTAAAATTAACATACATACAAGTATACAAACAAATGTTACTNAGTATACAAAAAAATGTTACCTTCCTAGATAAAGATTTAATGAATTACTGAGATGTATTGGTTTTGACACCCACATACTTATGGCAATAAAAATTTATGGCTGTAGACTTTCAATAAGAACTTTTGTGCAATGACAGAAAATGTACAGAATGTAGAGAACATAGTAAAATAAATTTATCTTTCCTACACAATGACACCATGATGATATTGCATAACAAATTGTATCACTCTAGTCTATCCAGCCTAGTCCAAAGTGATGAAATTAGCTGAATAATTCCCAAATCTTACCTTTTTTTGTGCTTTATAAATAAATGCTGATTTTTTTCTTCCTTGTATGTATCTTAAAAATAAAATAGACAGGGGCGCCTGGGTGGCACAGTTGTTAA
>NW_023220011.1:0-163 GCF_002007445.2 Ailuropoda melanoleuca | reverse complement strand
TGCTTCTTCCTCTCCCACTCCCCCTGCTTGTGTTCCCTCTCTCGCTGGCTGTCTCTGTCAAATAAATAAAATCTTTAAAAAAAACAAATTTAAAAAAATTAAATAAAATAGGACACTAATGCTTTTCCTTAAAATAATTCAACTTTGATCCTAATAAGTTAGC
>NW_023220010.1:0-668 GCF_002007445.2 Ailuropoda melanoleuca | reverse complement strand
CAGGGCTTTTCTCCCCCCCCCCCTTTTTTTTTTTTTAAGATATATGAATCTCAGAACCTCAGCCCAATTCTCCTTTCATCCCTGACTGAGTTTCTAATTATGATAGATTTTACTTTAACAGCATCTTTCCTTTTTTTTCACTCAGCCTTATTAGGGTATAATTGACAAATAAAAATTGTATATTTTTGAGGTATAAAATAGGTATAAAATGTGATGTTTGATATATATGTATATAATGTATATATATAATGATTATCCACAATTAAATTAATTAACAAGGGTCTTACTTGATTTCTTGTCTTTTGTATTGCCATCTGTATGATCAGTCTGTTCTTAGTCACTCTTGGTTTCCAGTGGTTGAGTCACTCTATGCAGTAATGGTCTCTGACTTTCCAGTATCCATTGCATTAAATATAGAATGTCTTTTGTGGCATTCTAGGTCATTCATTCATGGTTCTAGAATACCGGTCAACTTGTCTCCCACTCTCCCCCTTTGTATTCCATCTGTGTCAATCAAATTGGAATTTTCTCACCATTGCCTAATCCTGCCCTGTTCTCTCCCAATTCATGTTCTCTTTCTCCATTTTCTTTTGTTAGTCTACCCAGACAATAAAGCCTTTCAGAAAGCCATTTCCAAAAGTAAATACTCTTTTTGTTGTTTTTTTTTT
>NW_023220008.1:0-668 GCF_002007445.2 Ailuropoda melanoleuca | reverse complement strand
CTCTCTCTCTGTCCTTCCCCTACCCCTTCCCTCTCTCTTTAAAATAAACAAAATACTTTTTTTAAAAAAATGGGTTAACTAGGAAGCCATTTGGTTCAATTAGTGAAGCCCCAACTTTCAGGGAGGAAAAAATTAATGCTCACAGAGGTACTCTGAGCTCCTTCGGTTTGTTCCTGTAGCTTCTGGTATCTTTGGATCAAACTAGCCGTGTTCTAATTGAAAAATGGGAAATGACAGTCAGTGCCCGCATGCAGCCCTTTGGCTGTGTTCTCCAAAATTGGGCAATCCTTTTTTTTTTTTTTTCTACCAACAATGCTTGATGATAATATTCATTAGACTCTGGAGGAAAATGGCCGATAATGGAACCGTAAATTTTAACAGGTTGCAATTTTATTTTGTAAAAGGGAGCTATTTGGGAAGTGGGCCTTTAAGATTTTGTTCGTACCTTACCTGTGTATTTGTGTGTGGTCCGTGTATGTTGTGAATGTGAGCTATTTTCTCTAACGTTGGGTGGTTTTGCTAAAATTAGTTTGTACAAGGGCTCTAGGTAGTTGGTTTGAAGGCAAGTGCTTGTAAAATTAGCCATTCTAAATTTAACTCTGAAAGATAGAAACTAACCCAAATGTTTTCCGAGTTCATGTAATCTAGGAAAACGTGCAAAAGTCGTT
>NW_023220007.1:0-668 GCF_002007445.2 Ailuropoda melanoleuca | reverse complement strand
TTTTTTTTTAAATTTAATAATATTTTTTGTTATGTTAGTCACCATACAGCCCATCCCTAGTTTTTGATGTAAAGTTCCATGATTCATTACTTGCATATATTTGGTTTTTATCCCTGGTTCTTTCACAGAGTCCTAAAACCCTTGGCATTTCCTAAGTGATAAGGGCGATAAAGGTGTCTTAATATTCATAACAAGCTCCTTTCAACAACACCGAGTTTATATTAATGAGGAGACTTTGGGAAGGCACTAAGGATGGGGAAGGGGTGGTTGCCAGGGGAACCGACTCAATGAATTAGAGGGTTGGAGCTTTGAGTCCCACTTCCTGACCTCTGGAGAGAGGAGAGTTGCTGGAGATTGAAATCAGTCACCAATGGCTGATGACTTAATTAATCATACCAAAATAATGAAGCCTCCATAAAAACCCAAAAGAGTAGGGTTTGGAGGGCTTGTAGGTTGGGGAACCAGAATGCTTCCACGTGATACCATGCGGGTCCCCAAACTCCACTAGGACAGTAGCTTTTTTTGTTCAGGACCTTGCCCTATGTATCTCTACAACTGTTGATTCGTATCCTTTAATATGTTTAATAATAAACTGAGGGCTTCAGAGGGGAGGGGAGTGGGGGAATGGGATAGGCTGACGATGGGTAGTAAGGAGGGCACGTATTGCA
>NW_023220006.1:0-668 GCF_002007445.2 Ailuropoda melanoleuca | reverse complement strand
CAGACTGGCTCCCAACATTCAGCTGATGTTCACAGATCCTTTGGTTCACAAGGTCAAAAAAGCACAAAAGTCAGAAGGCATTTTCGGTATGGTTAGTTTCAGCAGGACTCCAAGCGTGGCCCTTAGGAGAAATTCTGCTAATAGAGGAAAGTTGAGACTTCTGGCAGGCTTTTGTCTTTGTGCAAAATGCTTCCTTTTCCGATCGATGCCTTGCTTTCCTATTTTTGAGTAAAATGCACACTATAGGAAATGAACCATCTCTTGTCTCTCTGGGAGAATTATGAACTCCAGGGCCATTGCATGGCATTAAAGTGCTTTGTAAGGGGAAGGTTTACCAGAAATAAGGGCATTTCAATAAATTGTGATCATTCATAGTAGAAGGAGTATTAAACTTGCTTAGAATACCAACCAAACGAGCTTGATATTTATATTTTCTGTCTCTAAATGGGTCCCCTACTTATTTCATATATAGGATTTGTTACTTTTAATATTTGCAGTTGTAATGACCTCAGTTCCCACTCTTGATCTGTATTTATACATTATTTTGGGTAGAAAGAAATAGAAACTACATTTTTTATTTCAAAGGATCACCCCAAAATTTTTCTTTTTTTTTTTTTTTAAGATTTTATTTATTTATTTGACAGAGAGAGAGACAGCCAGCGAGAGAG
>NW_023220005.1:0-668 GCF_002007445.2 Ailuropoda melanoleuca | reverse complement strand
ATCAGATAATAAAACAGCTCAGTCCTCAGGTTAAAAATCTAGATTGTCTCATACCATGCATCAATCTCACATGTTGAGTCTTGAGGATTTTATAGACCTGTGTAATCATCTCATCGTACATACATGCCCATGTATGTGTATATAAGAATTTTGCTGGACAGCTGGATGAGGTTTTCAGACCTGTCTAGATTCAGGTAACGACCACCATAATCAAGATACAGAACAGCTTCCTCACCCAAATACCCCCTTCTGCTTTCCTTTTATAGTCAAAACATCTCCCCTCTCATCCCTAGCAACCACTGATCAGTTCTCCATCCCTATATTTCACCTTTTCCAGAATGTCTCGTAAATGGACCCATGCTGGTACTGGAATTACGCTCATCCCCTTGCAGGAGGCAGGGAGCAGATCATCAAAATACCACACTGATAGCTTCCGAGTCTGCATTTTTAAGGTCCAACCACTTCCAGTGTCTAATGAACCCAGCTGCAATGTCCTGCTTCTCAGGATAAAAACCAGTATCAAACCTTTGTTCTTTGCCAATCTGAGAATCCCTTAAGTTTCTGATTCAAAGGCTCGATACAACAGAAATAGGCCAGTTCAATCTACAAAATGGACAGGGGATGACGTGGGGAATCTACTGTAAAAAAAAAAAAAAAAAAAAGGATTT
>NW_023220004.1:0-668 GCF_002007445.2 Ailuropoda melanoleuca | reverse complement strand
TTTGTTATAAACAAGTAGATCATTAGGAGTAATCAATGAAAACATTTTGCCTCTCTCTTTTGCAGTTTCATGCCATGGACTGTCAGTGCCCTCTTTACTACTTGAAATAGCCATTAACATCTTTAATCAGATTAGGGAGCTAGTTCCAGACACCCCAGACCAATTCAGAAAAACTCATCCTTAAAGTTCTGTGTCTTCACAGAGGATTTTTAGGGAAATAAAGGTATTCTGTATGATATAATCTTGATATTTGGAGAATAACCTTCTTACTGCCTACCCTGGCTTCTGCAGTCTATGTATAAAGTCCTCCAGGAACATGTGCATGGGGCGGGGGTGAATGGTGGGGGATGGGTTGCAGCTGCTGAAATTAACTGAAATTAATCCATTTTACCTTCCAAGCCTTCTCTTGGAGGCTGCAAGGCTTAATAGACTCAGAGCTCCAAAATAATAGCATCAGTATTAGCCAGTATTAGGCAGTTGTTTGAGTGGGGAGACAGATTCCTAGTGCTTTCTATTCCACCATCTTCAGAGAGTCCTGCAGTCCTCCATTGTTTTTTCTTCCATGTAAATGATTTTTAATTTTAAATGTATCAAAAAAAGCAGAAATTCTTCCCCATTATATCATTCTCCTCATGAATTACTCAAACTTATTTAAATTGCTGTGTTTT
>NW_023220003.1:0-18741 GCF_002007445.2 Ailuropoda melanoleuca | reverse complement strand
AGGGCAGGGAGGGCTAGAGAAAGGTAATGCCCATGGAAAGGGCAAAGTTCTGTCTTCCAGCTACCCTTCCACCCCAGAAGGAAAATCTTCCCATTAGTGCTTGGGAGTGGATGGTGGGCTCAGAGCCCACAAAAGATTGAAGGGCTAGAGGGGAGGGAGATGATGANCGGTAATGGCAATGCTGCTCTCCACTATTGGTTGGTCAGAACGTCTCAATAGTAGAGAAGCTGCTTCCACATAATGCAGATATGGAAGGAAAAAACAAGGTACAGATCAACTTTCTTTATAAAGTATTTGAAATTATATATATATAAATTATTTTTAACCACAAAACATTTTATTTATATATTTTTATATATATAATATATATACTGAATTCTATACATCAAGCCTTGTCATCATGGAAACAACTCCAAAGCAAGGGCAGGGAGGGCTAGAGAAAGGTAATGCCCATGGAAAGGGCAAAGTTCTGTCTTCCAGCTACCCTTCCACCCCAGAAGGAAAATCTTCCCATTAGTGCTTGGGAGTGGATGGTGGGCTCAGAGCCCACAAAAGATTGAAGGGCTAGAGGGGAGGGAGCTGATGATGGAGGCTGGGTACTGTGCAGGGGCTTAGGAAATGGGTGCTGCTGGGGATGGGTGGGAGACCGTGACCCGGCGAGGTAACTTGGGTGAGTGCATGTAGGAGGAGAAAGCAGCAGGTTGCAGGGCCTGGGCACTCCAGGCCCCAAGGTACTGAAGATGAGAGCAAGGGGATCAGGTCATGAAATCCTACAGGGGCATCTCCTTGTGCTCACAGCTGCTCTGCCCACCATGTACCATGCTGGGGTCTCCCATTTCAGAGAGTAGTTCCTGCTCAGCCTTGTGTAGCTCCTCAGTGGGGTGGTAGCTGTACATGCGGAGTAGTTGATAACCATGCTTGTCAGTCCACTGCTGTTTCTTTGACATGCATTACCTTCCACCACTGCTCTTACCCCTCTCTCCTTTCCTGAGAAGGCTGCACAGCCAGGCCCTGAACTAGATATCAGCCCAGTTAGGATCTAAATGTCCAGACTTTGAACCAGATGTCAAAGATCATGGTGACCCTTTGATACATGATAGGGATCGATGGCAGTGGCTTTGTAAATGCAAATCCTCTTGGGTTCCCTAAGGAATTAAAGTCTGGCAGTGGCCAACCTTCTTGACATTCCAAATAATTGCCAAGTGTTTCCAAAAACAAGTTGATCAATGTTTTTTATGACAAAAACTAGTGATAGCAAGATGCAAATGTGTTTGGACACTAGAGGTTGTAGAAGACAAATAGAGTACAAGGGAACAATGGTCTGTTACCCGTGACATTGAAAGGAAGCACAAGGGTTAAACAATCCTTGTGGGTTGGAATCTCAGCTTGGTTTATTTCCAAATGGCAAAATCTCTCTGAGCTCTATATATTGCTCTGAGAAGTAAAGGAGGTAATTTTTGCAAAAATCCCTAGGATGGTGCTTGCATGGTAATTATGGAAGACCTTCATTGAGGATAACAGGTACTGACAAAAAAGATTTTCAGGTTTAATTCACTTAGAAATTAGGACCAAAACTTTATGGTAAATGATAAGAACAAGGTACCAACCCATAAACAAATAGGACTGTAATTGGAATTTTATCTCAAAATATAAAAATAAAAAAATTTTGAAGGCTGATTTTAGATATAATCGGGCTTAGACTGTAATCCATAGCAAATTCTTGTTCCAGTCCCCTTGGTGGAAGGCCCCACCCTGGGGGCAGGAAGCAGATCTAAGCAGCACATTACCTGGGACTTAGCTCCAAGGCAAACCACCCAGGGCAGCAGAACGGGGGACAGCCACCTTTTCCTAGTTGAGCTTCCTCCTCACAGCTATGCTGACAAATGGAACAGGATATGAATATGCATACCTCTAATTTGTTGCTTACACTGACATGATCCAAAAGCCACTGGGTCAGGAGAGACCCAGCAGTTCCCTAGAAGCTCTCTCAAATTCTTTCCCTCAGGGCCTCCATCTTTGCTTATGTCATAAATCTGTCCCAAAGTCCTCCTCAGAACTTCCCTTAAGATGGAACTGAACAGACTACACACAGTTCTGCTTCCAGTTATTTCTTATTTCCTTTCATGTGGCTTTTCAATTTTAATGTAATTAGCATTGCTGAGAAGGAGCCCCATTACCAGAGCAGCTGCACTGGGTGGACACAGTTGAGCCTTGGTTCAATTTCCTATTCCATGTGGTCAGTCTCCACATGTGTTCTTCAAGATCCAGAACATCTGGTGTCAGCCTTGATCAAGTAAGCCAACTTATTGGGACTGCGGCTAAAACCTAAATAGTGATCTGCAATAGGGGTGAGAATCCCTGTTTGCTTTGCTTTTCCCTTTGCAGCCCAGCCTTGACCTGTGGGCAGGCCCGCTGGCAGAAATGTGCTGCCAAAACTCAGAGAGAAACTCCCTAGTCTAGTCAGAGGACCAGAAGGGCCCGCTGAGTGCCAGAGAGTGTGGTAGGAATCCCCAGTGGTTTTCCTTTTTCCTCTCCCTTTTACCTCCCAGCCCAGTCCTGAGGCCAACCCCAGCTGGGGAACTGCTTTGCTGTGGCAGCACTCTGACATGTAAAACCCTGAGAGAAGAGAGAAAACCTTATGCTGTCCAGAGGAAGGGGAGAGAAAGGCCCCTGGAGGCAGAACGTGTGTGGGTTACGCCAGAGATAACAGTGCTAAAGAAGGTGATCTCCCATTCATTTTATGAACTCATAAGTCCCGGACTTATTACGAGCTGAGCATGCTCTAAACACACCCACAGGAGCTTAACAAAAGCTTCAAGAACTGAACTATGATATAAATCACTAGCCAAATCCTAGCTAGATTAAATCCAAAGTGGTACGCATCAGGTAGACCCAACCAACACAACAAAGGTGGAAACCAAACTAATGTTGGAACTGCCACCCAGAGAATAAGAGACAGAAATTATAGTTGGGCCCTAACTCCATTAATACCCATGAACATGCATACTTAAATTATTGTCATGGTCAACAACAGCATAATTACAAGGATTCAAACTACCTAAAAAAATCAAGTGCCCATAAGGGATGTGTTCTGACTGTAGTTAAGACCGGTTGATGGGTAAAAAAGTACTTCTTAAATAGTTGAGATTCTTGAAAAGAAGTAATTTGTCAAATTTTTAAGCATTAAAAGCCATTCTACAATTTATAGTTAGCAAAGAAAGGATCTACTAAAGTGAAATCAAATTTAGACTGATTGTATCAACAATTTCACAAAATCCCCGGTAGTGGGATACAAGTGAGTATCTAGCATACCTCAGAGTTAAAAGGTGACAAAACCACTAGAGGAAAAAAGAGAGATGGTTTTTCCTTAAAGATATGAGAGGCATAGAGTCATCTCTTTTCAGGGAATATCTTTCATTATGTACAATTTAATAAGCCTTAATAGGTAAGAACTTCTCAGGAATTAGTGTCTATCAAATTAAGTTATAATCTTGACCTAAGAAAATATCTTTTTTTAATTAATTAATTTATTTTTTTAAAGTTCCATGATTTACTTGCGCATAACACCCAGTGCACCATGCAATATGTGCCCTCCTTAATACCCATCACCAACCTATCCTATCCCTCCCCCGCCCAAAGCCCTCAGTTTGTTTCCCAGAGTCCATAGTCTCTCATGGTTCCTTCCCACTTCTGTTTACCCCCCCTTTCTTCTTCCCTTTCTTCTCCTACCGATCATCCTACTTCTTATGTTCCATAAAGGAGTGAAACCATATGATAATTGTCTTTCTCTGCTTGACTTATTTCGCTTAGCATTATCTCCTCCAGTCCTGTCCATGTTGCAGCAAATGTTGAGAAATTGTTGTTTTTGATGGCTGAGTAATATTCCATTGTATATATGGACCACATCTTACCTAAGAAAATATCTAAGTGCTCTACAAATTCATTAACTGGCTATACCAATGAATAATTTAGACAGAATAATTAACCCAAATTTGTCTTTTCAGGTGAAAAACTTTTACCTAAAAGTAATAATACTCCTTTCATTTAAAAATTCAAGTTAACTTTTGTTTAAAAGCCAAGTTTGGTAAGCTAATATGTGGACAGTGCCCTTCTTTTTAAAAAAAGATTTTATTTATTTATTTCAGAAAAAGAGAGAGAGAGAGCATGAGTGGGGGTGGGGGGGCGGAGGGGTGAGGGGGCAAAGGGAGAGGGGAAGCAGACTCCCCACTGGCCAGGGAGCCTGACTCAGGGCTCCATCTCAGGCCCCTGAGATCATGACCTGAGCTTCAGAGAGATGCTTAACCGACTGAGCCACCCAGGTGTGCTGTGGACAGTGCTTTTACAGGGAATTTTGGAAACTGTGTTTTTACATAATAGTCAAATTGAGAAGTATAAAGATTCCTGTTTCTTCAAAATAGTTAGAAAATAAATCATTTTGTCTACTTGTATTTAAATGTAGACTATGGGGTGCCTAGGTGGCTCAGTCGGTTAAGCATTGCCTCAGTTTTGGCTCAGGTCATGATCTCTGGGTTGCGAGATGGAGCCCTGAGTCAAGCTCTGCACTAGGCATGGAACCTGCTTAAGAGTCTCTCTCGGGGGCGCCTGGGTGGCACAGCGGTTAAGCGTCTGCCTTCAGCTCAGGGCGTGATCCTGGCGTTCCGGGATCAAGCCCCACATCAGGCTCCTCTGCTATGAGCCTGCTTCTTCCTCTCCCACTACCCCTGCTTGTGTTCCCTCTCTCGCTGGCTGTCTCTATCTCTGTCCAATAAATTAAAAAAAAAAAAATCTTTAAAAAAAAAAAAAAAAGAGTCTCTCTCTCCCTCTCCCTCTGCCTCTCCCCCTCCTCTAAAAAATAAATAAACAAATAAATAAATGCAGGCTACTGCATTTCTGAACATGCGTTATTAGTTATTTAGCAGAATAATATATTTGAAATTCTATTTGAAAATAGATTTATTCCCAGAATTTCTCTTATTTGGTGCTATTTCTCTAAGGCATTCGCTAAGGTGTTCAATGCTCCTTGACATAAAGAGAAAAGATTAGGGGCTGTACAGATAAGGTTGGGAACAGAAATCCCACATAAATCTGGGGACTCAGGCCTACTTATATCCCCCTATCCTGAATAGATGTTAAGAAGGTAGTGGGATCCCAGAATAGCAACTGCTATTCAACATCTCAGAATTTCCCCAGACCCCAGGATCAGGAGGGGCAGCATGATGACAATAGAACCCCAAAGGGGCATGGTAGTTACTAAGAGAGCAAGAAAGGCCTGAAACCTTAAAGTGACAAATGGAAAACAACATTGCTGAGTGACTGTGAGGTGAACTGGGGTCTTATTACAGTTCTATAGATGAGCCAAGTAAAGCAATAACTGCGGTTAAGTACCCCAAGGCCATACAAAGAGGAAATAGAAAAGCCAGGATTTATACCCAAGTAGGCTTCTTCAAAGCTGTGCAGTAGCATTGCACATAAGTAAAGAATAAACCAATGGAGTAGACTTAAGGAACCTAGAAAAAAAAATCCATTTATTTAGAAACTTTATTTATGACATTTCAAATTGGTAGGGGGAAAAATGGACTATTACAAAAGTTAACCTGGGCAAATTTTCATCAATATGAAAAAAAAAATTGGAGTCTTTCCAAATCATACATAATAATCAGTTACAAATGTGAATTACAAAATTATAAAATGTAAAACATGTAGGTGAATATCCTTATGACTGATATGGAGAAGGACTTCTTAAGATACAAAAGTAGTAACTCATTATTGGAAAAATTATGGTTGTAATTTCCAATGTACCGAAAGACTTTATAAAGGAAGTAGGAAAAAATACACAATCTGGAAGAAGAAATTTCAACACATGTAACTGACATCAGGTTTATATCTAAAATACATAAAGAATAATTATAAAGCGATAAGATGACAAGGAAACATGTAGCAAAATGGGAACGGACATGAACAGACTTTTGGCAGAATTGTGTCACAACGTGTACTATATTCAGAACATATAAAGAATTACTGAAAATCTAGAGGAAAATAGCAACCATGTGGAAAAATGCACAATGTGACACATAACTATTAACTATTCGAAGGCGGGAGCCATTTCATTAACTTTTCTGTTCATTGGGGGAACATAGCACAGTGCTACACAGATGGGTAGATTTTTAATTTTTTTTTAAGATTTTTATTTATTTTTTGAAAGAGAGAGTGAGCGAGCGAGAGAGAAAGCACGACAGCAGGGAGAGGGGCAGAGGGAGAGGGAGAAGCAGACTCCCCTCTGAACAGGACCCTGAGATCATGACCTGAGCCAAAGGCAGACGCTTAACCAACTGAGCCACCCAGGTGCCCCTATTTTAATAGGGAGGAAATAAACACTTGATCACTAAGAAAAATCATAGTATTAATAAGATAACAAAGCCTTTAAAGAAAGACACGAATACAAGTTAAAGAAGGGGAAAAAAGAAATGAGAGATTGAGGGTGATGGAGGGTGGATTGCTAATGGAAAAGACTGGCTCCTGATCAGCTTCATTTTGCCTCTCAGATGCTTATTCACCAATAGCAGTGATATCCAGCATCTCGAAGTCGGGTAGCTGCCAACACAAAAATGATTTTGAGCAAAGGGGGCTGTGGGGTTCTGGATCAAAGTGTCGAGTGTGATCTTTTCTTGTATTCACTCTCAGAAAGACTCAGACGATCGGGTACTAACTGTGGGAAGTGTTTAAGAATCCGAAAGTTCATAATCACAGAGGAAGAAGTGATATATCACCCGGATAAACATACGTAACCTATTAAGGTTAATATATGTGAGGTGCACCTGTTGGATCATCATGACCTGCTGTGCCCTCTCCGTGGAAATACCGTGAAGTAAACAAGCAGTTGACATTCTCTAGTGGGAGCAATAATAAGGCTTAGCTGAGCAGTCTTATTTAAACTTTAATGTTTTGATATATTTTTTTGTGTAAGTCACCCCACAGGGGAGGCCAGAAATTTCCTGACTATAAGCTTTTCCTAACTGACACCAAAGGAAACCTGGGGATCCCAGATCAATCAAAATGAGGTGACAACTATTTGATGGTGGCCATATCGGTAGGCTGCACGCATTCCGTGAGTCAGCCTCCCTCTCACTGCTAGGTTTGTTTTGTCTCTTTGTAGCATGTGGTTTGGGCTAAGGATAGCAGTTTCTGTGATCAAAGCTGACTCCTTGGGATAAAACACCCTCTGAAAATTAATCAGCCTAATTTTTTAGGAGGCTCTGGCTACTTTTAGAGAAGGGCACAACACTGGAAATTTCTAGCCTTGGCTTATCCAGAAAAAATGAATTAATCAGAAAGAGTGGGGCCACGTTGAGTGACGTTCTGTCCTGCCACCTTTCCAGACTAGACTTCTAATACGCTTGTTGCCATCCTATAATGGCTTCCTTCTTTGACATTCTGCACCATTCAGCTTGCTGCTAGTCCCCTTCTTGAATTGCCAGCCATCGTGGGAGAAAAGATTTTTAGCTCCTGTGATTGAATTTACTTCAACTACTTCCCCATCACCCTTCCTCTTGGGTACCCAGAAATGTCTTCACTCTCTCCTTATAGTTTCCTGCTACCAAATCCTCCTCTTTTCTGGGAGACCTGGCTTCGACCCACACACGTGCAACAGTACATACTCTCAGAATGTACTTTTTACTCTACCAAACAGCACTGTAAGGCACTGGCCCACCTGCCCTTTATGTTCATCTCTCCATTTCATTTCAAATTTTTTCTACGTGTTTGCTCTCTAGGTCTTTGACCTGTGTTCCTGAACACTAACATCACCTTTCCACAAGCTATTAGTGCCTGTGTGTTCGTGAGCCTGCCTTGTTTGCATTCTCTTGGATTCCCTCCTTGCTTCTGCCTCTTCTCTCCTGTCTTCTCATCCAGTCACTTATTCAATTTGCCAAACTGAGCTCCATCCTGTCCTAAGCACTGAGGACACAAACACGGATAAAGAATGGTCTCTGCCTTCGAGGAGACACATAAACAAAAATTTAATATGATGGGATCAGAGCTGTTTTAATGGTACTGCAGGGGGAAAAAAAGAAAGTCCATGCTTCAGAGTTATCTGAGAAAATTTACGGCAAGCCATTTGCACAGGGCATGATGTATGTACTTAACATATGCTGTATATTTTATTTTCCCAGGTAGATTGGCTCATGATCTTCAGTTGCTGCTTGTCTATTGGCTCCTTTCTCTTGCTCTGATCTCCACTAGCCTAAAAATAAGGAAAACCCTTTCCTACACTGCTATCTTTTTTCCCTTATCATCAGACTTCTTAAGAGGCTCTCCCCTGGCTAATTTTTCTTCTTTGCTACCTGTTCATTCTAAAAATATTTGTGATCTTGAGTGAAGTAAGAATCATCCCTGATATGTATGTTATATTTACACAGACACAATGAAATTCATTTTATAGACAAAATCTTTGTGACTGTCTATATTTGTGTGTATGTGTGTGCAATTTTAGAGATATTTGGTGAGGATGGTGGTCTGGTATTCTGGTCTACCTGATCTGGCATTCGGGGGCTTTTCCTGACCTGTTTTGCCGAAGTGCTTTCATCAAACTTTGTTCTTTTAGGATAACTTTTAGAGATGTCCAACTCCAGAATCGCCATTAGCCAGAGTCAAACCTTTGGGGAATGACCAAAGTTTATATCCTAACTTCCAAGACTGTTCTAGAAATTAGATCTCCCTCCATGAGCCAGAGAGTTGAGTAACATTTGCTGCAGAGGCATGTGGCCAGGTAAGTATAATGAGCCATGGAAATAATCTTCCATATCACATTTACCAAACGACATAGGTACTACCTCTGTATTTATTTAAAGACTTTTAAGTAAGGCTCCATTCTTGGTATTTTATGTTGCCTAATTCACAATCTTTTTTGGAACAAATGCGTATAATGTCACTGGTGATGTGTAGCCGTGTAGATAGAGCATGATTCTGGAAGTTTGTTTAGTTTTAAACTTATGATTTAAAGTGGTCATGGTGAATGGCTGAATTCAGTCACCGCTGGCATACGTCAATGTAACTAGGAAATACTTTGTTGGTGGGTTACTAAATGGTTATCCATATTCTAAAGTTCTTAGTGTCAGTTGATTAGGTAATGAACAAGCAAATGTGGTCATAATGTCTGATCTTTTTATTTCTTACTGTCCAACTTGTCACAAAACACTGAAGCGATTTTTTAAATTGCATTATTAAAGCGTCAAACATTACTAAAGTTTTATTTTTTAAATGAATGGTGTCCATAGTAATTTTGGAGCTATAATATAATAATTTCTAAAGGGAGTTTAACACTTACATGTTCAGCGTTTCATTCTAAATATTCAAATTCTGTGTTAAACATAGAATGTTTAATTATCTTTGTCATTTTTCAGAGTTAAATCAAGTAAATAAAATACAGCAACCATTTTTCTCCAGGAAGCTTAGAAAATGTTGCAGATTCAAATGCTTTGGTTTTTCCTGAAGGACGAGAGTGGTCTTTGATTTTCAGGTCAAAAATTGAGAGGGAGGGGCGCCTGGGTGGCACAGCGGTTAAGCGTCTGCCTTCAGCTCAGGGCGTGATCCCAGCGATCTGGGATCGAGCCCCACATCAGGCTCTTCTGCTATGCCTGCTTCTTCCTCTCCCACTCCCCCTGCTTGTGTTCTCTCTCTCGCTGGCTGTCTCTCTCTCTGTCGAATAAATAAATTAAAAATCTTTAAAAAAAAAAAATTGAGAGGGAGAGAAACAATCTTGCCCAGTGTTTCGAGGTGTGTGGGTAGCAAGTCTGCAAGAAGGCAAAGCCCTCCCTCTGCAAAAGAGTAAAGCTGGTTATGACTACATTAAGTTTTCTTCAATTTTCATTCCAACATTCTTCTCCTCTGAAAGCTCCCCCACTTTCGGGTCATGGGATCCTTCACTTGAATTTAGTTTCACTTCAACCTGACCATCAGAATTAGGAGTGCCAAATTCCACACTCCCTCAGGTCCTGCTCTCTACTCATCAACCCAATAATTTTTTTTAAAGAGATTTATTTATTTTATTCGAGAGAGAGCGAGCGCGCGCGCGCACGTGAGTGGGGGAGGGGTAGGAGCAAAGGGAGAGGGAGAGAATCAAGCAGACTCCCTGGTGAGCAAGAAGCCTGATGCAGTGCTCAATCCCAGGACCCTGAGAGCATGACCTGAGCCAGAATCAGGAGTCAAAGGCTTAAATGACTGAGCCACCCAGGTGCCCCAATAACCCAATAATTTTTAACCAGTGATAATAATTTCCTCTTTTAACACCTTTCCCAACTCTCCAGTCTCCATCAGTGTGGAACTAGCCAGGATTTGGAGCAAGAGGGTCTGAGTTTGAGTTTCTGAGCTCTTGAACAATTCAGACCACAGTTTCCTCATGTGTATATATATGGGGATAATAATATTGAATTCACAGAAATGTTGTAAGGATTAAACATATGTGACAACAGTTACACAAATGCTATTAATTATTAATAGCTAATATCAATTCTATTGAGAGCCTTGAATGATTCACACATTGCATAGAATTTCAGATTCAGTTGTTAGTAAATGGAGAGGATATTTTGAGATATCTATGAAGTGTCCTACCTTTCTATGAAGAAGCAAAGCTATGCTTAAAAGGCAATCAACCTCACACCCCCCAACCATGAAAATGGCTGCTATCAAACAGCATAACAGATGTTGAAGAGGATGTGAAAAAATTGGAAACCTTGTGCGCTGTTGGTGGGAATGTAAAATGGTACAACTTCTGTGGAAAATAGTATGACAGTTCCTCAAAAAATTAAAAATAGAATTATAATTTGATCTATCAACCCCACTCTTGGGTATATACTCAAAAAGACTGAAAGCAGTGACTTGAAGAGATGTTTGCACAAACATCCACGTTCATAGCAGCATTATTCTTGATAGGCAAAAGGTGAAAGTAATCCAAGTGTCCACAGATGGATGAATGGATAAATAAAATGTGGTATACGTGCACAATGGAATAATATTCTGTCATACAAAGCAAGGAAATTCTGACACATGCTACAACATGGATGAACCTTGAAGACTTTACGCTGAGAGAAATAAGACAGTCACAAAAGGGCAAATACTATATGATTCCATTTATATGCGGTACCTAGATACTCAATTCACAGAAATGGAAAGTAGAATGGAGGGGTGAGCACTGAGAACTATTGCTTCTTGTGGTGCCGGAGGCCAGGGGAAAAGGAAAATGCTAGTTACTGTTAATGGGGACAAAATTTGAGGTTCACAAAATGAGAAGAGTTTTGTGGATGGATGGTGGTGATGGTTGCACAGCAGTACGAAGGTACTCAATGTGGTTAAAATGTACGCTTAAAAATAACTAAAATGGTAGATGTTATGTTATATGTATTTTGCCAGAATTTTTTTTAAAAGGCAATCAACCAATTTGGCACATCTAAGTCCCCCATTTCTTACCTGAACAATGGTCTGTAAACAAAGTATCTAAAAAAAACCAAAGAGGGCACCTGGGTGGCTCAGTCCCTTAAGCGTCTGCCTTCAGCTCAGGTCAGGATCCCAGGGTCCTGGGATCGAGCCCTGCATCAGGCTCGCTGCTCATCAGGGAGTCTGCCTCTCCCTCTGCCCCTGCTCCTGCTCTCTCTCTCTCTCACTCTCCTGCTCTCTAATAATTAAATAAAATCTTTTCTAAAAATTTAAAAAATTTAAAAAATTTAAAAAAACAAAGCTATCCCATTAGAATTTATTATTTTAGGCAAGTTTTAAAATAAAGTCTGCAACGTATCCCATACTCTATAAAACTCAACTGCCCATAAACTTGCTTCTCACTACCTGAGGCCACCACTTATAAACTGTGCTATCTTGGGTTAGTTACTCAACCTCTCTTAGCCTTACTTAACTTGTCTGTAAAATGGAAATGCCAGTCTCTTGCCAGTCAGGGTCTTGTGAAGATTACAGTAAATGATAGATGCAAAGAGCTTCGTGGGCATATGGCACAGTCAGTTCTCTATATCTTACCTTGTACAGATAAATTTGTTGAAACGGGAATTAATTATACTTTCAGGGTCACGATCAACAAAGAGGGTCACAGATACGTATGGAAGAAAGGATGATGATCTCATTCTTTTTCTTGAAGGTAATGGGGACTTTGTGGCTTTGTAGCATCAGATGAACATTTAGGCATCAATTTCTTTTTGGCACCACAAGGAGCGATAGTTTTTAGTGCTCACCCCTCCAGCTCAGCTGCTCATCCACAGTCGGCACTGTTTCCACCAATGGGCAGATCCACCCACAGCAAAGGCTAGAATGATTTGCTCTAATTTGCTCTGCCTGAGAGATGTCCCTGAATATGTTTTTAAGCTTCAAAGCCTGTACCCTCAGAGGAGTAAAAACCACATATTTGATGGACTTGGGGTGGAAAAGATGTTTTGCATCTGTAAACATTGAACATTTATTTCCAAAGGTGGATCCTGTCCTTTTTTTTTATTTTTATTTTTTTAATATTTGCTTTCCTGGTTTTCCTGCTTTTCAGAGCTATCCTGCATAGAATCCACTGCTCCCATTACACTAATTAGCAATGTAAATATTTTAACAAACTCTGGGGGATTACATTACCTCAGCTTTAAGCAAATGTATAATTTAACACGAGCAGGACAACTTGCATCACCCCATCATTTGAGGCTTCTCAGCCGTGAATTCATCCTATGATAAAGAATTTTGCAGTTTTGAAATCAGAGATGAGTTCGTCACGTAGAAGATAAGGCTGTGCCTTCATTTCAGCTTTAGGAACTTTCGGAAAAGAATGCACATTGGGATTTTTATTGGTGTTGCTTCAGTCAAAGAGAATAAAATATACGCATCCTGAACCCTTGGCCTGTTAATTATTATAATCATAGCGAAAGATAATTATATTGCTGATCAGGAAAAGTTCACCCTGAGCCATGTTTGCCTAAAATCTCTAGCTCATGGTCCTTAAATGACACTTACATAATCCCTCTGTGCCCTTCCCATTGTGTTGAGGGAGGCTTGTTTTGGAGTGGGATATGCAAAATTTATTTTTTCTGTTGACTTTTCCATTCCCTCCTCTTTTTCTTCTCTTTCTGCTCTTGTGCTGACGACCCCCAAAGTGCAGTGTTTTTGAAAGAGGCAGCCCACGGAATGGGAGAAGATATTTGCAAATGACACTACAGATAAAAGACTGGTATCCAAGGTCTACAAAGAACTTCTCAAACTCAATACACGAGAAACAAATAATCAAATTAAAAAATGGGCAGAAGATATGAACAGACACTTTTCCAATGAAGACATACAAATGGCTAACAGACACATGAAAAAAGTTCAAAATCATTAGCCATCAGGGAAAGTCATATCCAAACCACATTGAGATACCACCTTACGCCAATTAGAATGGCAAAAATTGACCAGACAAGAAACAACAAATGTTGGAGAGGATGTGGAGAAAGGGGATCCCTCTTACACTGTTGGTGGGAATGTAAGTTGATATAGCCACTTTGGAAAACAGTGTGGAAGTCCCTTAAAAAGTTAAAAATAGAGCTGCCCTATGATCCAGCAATTGCACTACTGTGTATTTACCCCAAAGACGACGTGAAGAGAAGGGCCATATGCACCCCAATGTTCATAGCAGCATTGTCCACAATAGCTGAATTGTGGAAGGAGCCAAGATGCCCTTCAACAGATGGCTGGATTAAGAAGATGTGGTCCATATATACAATGGAATATTACTCAGGCATCAGAAAGGAGGATTACCCACCATTTGCAGCAACATGGACGGGACTGGAGGAGATTATGCTAAGTGAAAAAAGTCAAGCAGAGAAAGACAATTATCATATGGTTTCACTCATTTATGGAACATAAGAAATTGCAGTGAGATCGGTAGGAGAAGGGAAGAAGAAAGGGGGGTAAACAGAAGGGGGAATGAACCACGAGAGAGTATGGACTCTGGGAAAGAAACTGAGGGCTTCAGAGGGGAGGGGGGTGGGGGATTGGGATAGGCCAGTGATGGGTATTAAGGAGGACACATATTGCATGGAGCACTGGCTGTTATGAATTCAAATAATGAATCATGGAACACTACATCAAAAACTAAGGATGTACTGTACGGTGACTAACATAACATAATGAACAATTATTATAAAAAAGAAAAAGAAATCTCTGCCAAAGAGGGAAGTTTCAGCAATAATGAACTAACACATAAACATGGACAAAACCATTCTTGTTTCCCAAGAATGGTTGCTTCTGTTTGTTCTATGATTCACCTGTACTTGCCCGTATGATTCCTCACTAGAATGGGTGGATCTGGTTTAAACTCTGGGGCTGTTCTTCTGGGCCTCCTGCCTGCCTTTCAGTTTGGATGAGATCAGTCAAAGGACATGTGATGCAGGTGAGTGTAGTGCTCTTCCTCCTCTGTGAGAACTTGAGTGAGGTTCTCTCAATGACAGAACCAGACCCCTCGGTGTGTTAGTCCTGAAAAGGAGCCAGGCGGTTGCTGTGTGTGTCTTTTTATTTTGGTATCTCAATCACCTACCTGAAGGAAGATAGGATTCATTTACACAATTCAGGCTCCTCATTCAATGAAGGAATATGATTAACATAAAGTAGTAGGCTCTTAGAAGCCATGGTCACCTCTTTATTTGTTTTTTCTGCAGAAGACTTAATACTGGGTAGGAAAGAAGTAGGAAACATTCGATTCATAAGTGGTATTTCTGGAGGGAAAAGTCTCTATTAGTCTTGACTTTGGCTACCTCAGTTTGAAGAAAGACATAGTTTTAGTATCAGGGTTTTCCTGAAAGAAATAATAACTAAAAGCAATAGTTATCATTTAATGAGTCAACAAAGTACCAGTCCTTATGTATCATCTTTTTTGTCCTTAACTTCTCTGAACTTGAGTATGCATATCTCTGTGAAGGCATTAATAATAGCCATTTTGTCATACAAAAGAGAAAAACAATATTCGGAGAAATTAAAAGAAGTGTACAAAATTCACGCAGCTAGTACTAGAGTGAATCTCAGTGATAATAAAGGCTACTTTCTTTCCATGAGATTATAAAGACCACTCTCCATGAAATTATCCAAGTTTCTTGATTCAAATAGCTGGCATATTGGAATATGAAGAAAAGAGTTTTGTAATAGGATCCCTGAAATCTTTCTGTGAGAGGAAGATGATAATTATAATACTGATGACAGCAGTAATAATTAAAGCTAATATATGTTAATTATGTATTATACACCACTTAAGGTACAGAGTTCCTATAATGATGACTTCATTTAATCTTCATAATAGCTCTATGATGTAGATAATATTATTTTCACCATTTTCTAGATGAGTAAATTGAGGCACAGAAACTTTAAATAATGTAGAAATTGCAAATACATACTGTACATTGTACATAGCCAAGAGATAAATTGACAATAAATTAATTAAATGTGTATGATGAATCCAGATTTTTTTTTTACGCTAATCTAAAATAAGAGTTGAGTTTTGTATGGGAAAAATAAACCAAAGTAAGTGAAATACACTCTATTGAAATGTAATGGTCTGGAAGGGTCTTGGTAACTAAAACATGCTGGTTATTATAGGATACCATACCAAGAGTATTTGGGGGGACACCTAGGTGGCACAGTTGGTGAAGCGCCCGACTCTTGGTTTTGGCTCAGGTCCTGATCTCAGGGTCATGAGATCTGGCTCGGTGCTCAGCACAGAGTCTGCTTAAGTTTCTCTCCCTCTTCCTCTCCCCCACTCTCTCTCTAAAATAAAATAAATCTTAAAAAAAAAAGAATAGAGAGAATTTTGAGGCACTCTCATAAATAGGCAGTACTTTTATGACTGTAGGATATTTTCATTCTGTTTACTCTCTTATACTTACTACCTGGCATATTTAACTCTAAGGATTTTCTACACTTGTAACATCCTGAATGTATGTTTGCCTGCTTTTGCCTGAATATGTTCAGGATCTCCCAGAAGTTATTTACGATGTCAATAGGAGATACTTACACACATGCATTTTGACCTGAAAATTCCTCACTTCCCAGTATCTGGTCATACAGAGAGACCAAATGCTTTGTTAGTTTCATAATTTTTAAAGTCAGGCACAAGATTTCTAAAATCCCTAGTAACTGTGTGGAAAACAGGAATTTGATTCCATGTTTTTAGGTCATTTCCTTCCAAAATTGATTCTTCTTGGATTCTCCATCTATCTCTACCACATTGTGGTATGTGTATCTACCCAGGAGCATCCAAATAACCACTTTACTGGATTCCTGAATTCACTGTTAAGTTTCCTGAGTAGTGACAATCTGCATGATGTGGCGAAATTAAGAATATTCAACCTGAATGTCTGTCAGCAGATGAGCAGATAGAGCATATGTAGTGTGTGTGTGTGTGTGTGTGCGTGTGTGTGTGTGTGTGTGTGTATTTACAATGGAATGTTATTCAACCATGAGAAGGAAGGAAATCCTGCCATTTGTGACAACTTGGATGAATCTTGAAGGCATCATGCTAAGTGTCAGAGAGAGAATGATAAATACCATATGATATCCCTCATAAACAGAATCTAAAAAAGCTAAATTCCTAGAAATAGTGTAGAATGGTGGTTGCCAAGGGCTAGAAGGTGGGAAAATGGGGAGATGTTGGTCAGAGGGTACCAACTTCCAGTTATTAGGTGAATAAGTTCTGGGGATATAATGTATAACATGGGGATGATAGCTAATAATTAATACTGTATTATATACATGAAGGTTGCTAAGATTGTAAATCTTAAATGTTCTCACCACAAAAATAAAATGGACAAGATAGGAGTGTTAGCTAATGCTATGGTGGTAATCATTTTGCAATATATAAATGTGTGAAATCAATACTTGGACTCCTTAAACTGACACAATATGTCAATTATATCTCAATAGAGCTGGAAAAAAAAAGAATAGGTTGGATACCGATGTCAATGGTTTTGCACAATCTCAGACATACTGTGGGTTAAGTTCCAGCTCTTAGCTCCTTCTTCCTGTGTCTCCTCCTTGATGTCAAGGGCTCATCACATTTTAAATCACTAAACACTTGGGATACTTTTGTACAGAAAGTAAACTCACAATGGCCTCACCTCCACTGATAGGAGTGAAGAGCGAGTAAACAAGGCACCCTGGAGATCTGGGTGCACTCCCCTTCCCCCACGTCCGGGGCACCAGGCCAGGAAGGCGCAGGCCGAGTCCCGGAAAGACACTCGCAGCCCTGGCCGCCAGCCCACCTCCCCGCGAGGTTCCGAGGCGCAGGTGGCGCGGCCATCTCTCGGCGCACACAGGATGCGGCAGGGGCGCGGCGGAGAGGAAGCACGTCCCTGCGCCACGGAGTGGAATAAGCAGGTACCCGCTTGCAGCCCAGGTAGGAGTTAGGGCCGCGCGGGTCTGGGGAGGAGCCCGGCGAGGGGGCGGGGCCTGCGCGGCGCTGGAGGCGGCGCCGCTTCCGGGTCCCGGGGCCGTGAAGGGCGCGCGCCGGGCTCGAGAGTGCGAGGCTCCGGCGCCCGCGCGCGCCCCGGCCGGGCCAGAGACTTGGAGGGCGAGCGTGAAGAACGTGCTGGGAGAACCGGAGGGGAGGACGCACCTCGCCCTGGTGGTCCGGGGGGAACCTGTGGCGCCACGCCGCGCTGGGTCGGCCCCGGGGAGCTCTTAACTGGGGATGATTTCTCTAGGAGCAGGTCGGTGGGGCTGGGGTCCCTGCAACTCCATGCGCCTCTGGAAAGTTTTCTTTCTAAGGAGAGAGAAAGTGCAGACAAGATCATTGTGATCCTTGTGGAGAAATAGGGGAATCCTGTCATTTCAACTTGCTAACAGCCCCGTTCTGTTTTCCAGTAGTTACTTCTATTTGCACCTTGCTAACATTTTCCTAAGAGAAATTTTAAACAAAAAAATTGTAAGTGATCATTTATTATTACTAGGATGGTAGTTGGACGTAAGCCTTGAAATAGCCGTTGTAAAGACACTAAAATTAAAAAGGAAAAAAAAGATTTTTGAAAATCCGAAGACTCTTCACGGGTTTCATTGTTTCTGCAGTTTTCTTGGTGATTGTAGGTGCTCTTAAAGCCTTAAGTTTATGTTGTTGTTTTTTTATAATTCACATTGATCCAGTGACTTTAGATTTGTTTTATGCCAGTAAAGGAGATGAAGTGCTTTGTGCTCCGTGTTAGTTGTGTAAAAATGCTAACACGGAGGAGAAAATTCTAGTCCTGCCATACTACTTAAAGGTTTGTAAGTTCAACTTCTGATTACTTTCCCCAGATCCTGGATGCTTATCCCTGTAACACCATGACTTTGTTGTGTGGCAGAGGCCCAGGATCACAGCCACAGCCTGGACGCTTTATGTCTTGTATCTGAGCATTATTATGCATGACTTTCAGACTTTTCTAAAGGTAGGTGATCAAGTTGATAAGTCTTCTGGATTTGCTGGAGCCTAAGTTCCAAGTTTTGACAAATAAATGGGGGTCCGTGTTATCCATGCCATATTGATTTTTATGACATTATAAAAGGTAATTGTTTTCAAATGGGAGAATTTAGAGATGTATACGATTTCAACGATAGCTTGTTTTTTATGTGTATCTTGATGTGATGTCTGACTCGTGTGAAAAATTACTCTCATTTGTCTTAGTCCTTCTTTTTATTATTATTGGTGGGGGAAAAGAGTGCAAAGTGAAAGATTCAACTTGATGGTCTTTAATACCAGCTTGGTTTATCTAT
>NW_023220002.1:0-668 GCF_002007445.2 Ailuropoda melanoleuca | reverse complement strand
AAGAGGCTAAAACTAACCAAGAGAAAAAAAAAGAATTTAGAGGAAAATGAGTCAGTATTAATATGAGCTAATATTAATATCCTGAGACAGATAAGAAAAGATATTGCATCCACAAAACAATAAGAGAAATTTATTTATTTTAAAAAGGTATCATCAGACAACAAGAAAGATCTCATCTCTTGGAAATTAAAAATACATAGCTAAAGAGATTTTTTTAAGCCATTGAAAGGATTGAAAAATAAAGTTGAAGAAATCCTCTGAAGTAAAATCGGTAGAAATGCAAAAGAAGAAAGGTAAAAATGTTGATTATCTGAGAAGTCCAATACCTGAGTAATAGAAATTCTACAGAGAAAAAATGAGAAAGAAATGATCAGAGAAAGAATATAAGGAAATTCCTCAAATGAACCACACAAGTCCCCAGAATGAAAAGACTCATTAATTACCCAGCACAATGCATGATGAGAAGACCCAGAACAAGACATATTACAATGAAATTTCAGAGCATCAGGTAAAAAAGATCATAAAAACTTCTGGAGAGACAAAGGGGGCCGGAAGCTAAGGATTCAGATGCCGTATCAAAATGGTATAGACTATTCTTTTTACTTTCTTAATGGTGTCTCTTGAAGCACAAGAGTTTTAAATTTTGATATATGCCAATTACTTTTTTT
>NW_023220001.1:0-668 GCF_002007445.2 Ailuropoda melanoleuca | reverse complement strand
AAAAAAAAAAAAAAAAGAATTGCTCACTCTGAGACCTGGGGGGTACTTGGGCTGAGAAGACTCAAGTTGCTGAGGCTGAACCTATGGGCTCCTGGTCATCTCTCTCTTCCACATACTCTCTCCAACATGGTGGTCTCGGGGGTAGCAGCACATCTTGGATATGGCTCAGGACTCCCACAGCCAGTGTCACCCAGGGTCAGCTTCATTGCCTCATATTCCTTGAGGCAGTTACAAGGGTCCATCCAGTTTTAAGGAGAGGGAACACAGCTTCCACATCTTAATAGAGGAATGCAAAAGTTCTAGAAGACCTTTTGGGATGGGAAATATTATTGCAGCCACTTTTTTGCAAAATGTAATTGGCTACACAAAACCGCAATAATTACATAGGATTGTAGTAATGTAAAATAAAACACATTCAACAATGGCACAAAATAGAAAATCAAACAACTGGATTTATTGTATTTAAATTTTAATATATGATTAAATAACTATCTCAACTCAGTAGGAATGAAAAATTACTCAATTACTAATGTCTTAATAACAGATGAATTAAAGAATTAAGTGTAAAAAAAGAGAAAAACTGAAAAAAATATGGAAACACTGAGAGTGGTGGGACACTTCAGAAGCTTGAAGTTTTAAGAGAAATCCCAAAGGAAAAGATTTTTTTT
>NW_023220000.1:0-668 GCF_002007445.2 Ailuropoda melanoleuca | reverse complement strand
TAAAAAAAAAAAAAAAGCAAACAAACAAATAGGACATAGTTTGAAACGGGAAACATGGCTGAGCAATTTTAACTTGCCCTCTCCTTCCAGGAATATGCTAGAGAAAACCCATCACCATTGAGTGTGCTAGCACACACCAGTAAACAGGATGTCAAGGGGAATCAGTTGATTAAAAGTTATATGTTTTTATTTTTTATTAGCAACCATTTCAAAAAACAAATAACATTAGCTAATGCCAAAATGCCAGAGCAAATGCTGGATTATCCCATTCTCATTCCCAGCATGTGTAAGTTACTGTGTTAGAAAATCCAAAAGGTAGAGTCTAAAGAACCCAGCAGGTTTTTTTAAATTTAAATTCAATTAATTAACATATAATGTATTATTAGTTTCAGATGCAGAGTTCAGTGACTCATCTTATATAATATCCAGTGCTCATTGCATCACGTGCCCTCCTTAATCTCCATCACCCAGTACTATGTTGACCAACAGTGGTGATAGTGGACAATGTTGCCGTGTTCCTGACCTTAAGGGAAAAGCTGTCAGTTTTTCCCCATTGAGAATGATATGTGCTCTGTGCTTTTCATATATGGTTTTTATGATACTGAGGTATGTTCCTTGTATCCCTACACTGTGAAGAATTTTAATCAAGAAAAGATGCTTTTTTTTTT
>NW_023219999.1:0-1617 GCF_002007445.2 Ailuropoda melanoleuca | reverse complement strand
GCAAAAGAATGAAACTTGACCACTCTCTCACACCATACACAAAGATAAACTCCAAATGGTTGAAGGACCTCGATGTGAGCCAGGAATCCATCGAAACCCTAGAGGAGAGCATAGGCAGCAACCAATACGACATTGGCCACAGCAACCTTTTTCATGACACATCTCCAAAGGCAAGAGAAACAAAAGACAAAACGAACTTGTGGGACTTCATCAAGATAAAAAGCTTCTTTTTTTAATGTTTTTTTATTATGTTAATCACCATACAGTACATCCTTGGTTTCTGATGTAAAGTTCAATGATTCATTAGTTGCGTATAACACCTAGTGCACCATTCAATACATGCCCTCCTTACTACCCATCACCAGTCCATCCCATTCCACCACCCCCTCACCTCTGAAGCACCTCAATTTGTTTCTCAGAGTCCATAGTCTCTCATGCTTCATTCCACCTTCTGATTACCCCCCCTTTCTTCATCCCTTCCCCTACCNCTTTCTTCCCCTACCGATCCTCCTAGTTCTTATGTTCCATAGATGAGAGAAATCATATGATAATTGTCTTTCTCTGCTTGACTTATTGCACTTAGCATTAAAATAAAAAGCTTCTGCACAGCCAAGGACACAGTCAAAAAACTAAGAGCCCACGGAATGGGAGAATATATTTGCAAATGACACTACTGACAAAAGACTGGTATCCAAGATCTACAATAACTTCTCAAACTCAATACACGAGAAACAAATAAACAGATCATAAAATGGGCAGAAGGTATGAGCAGACACTTTTCCAATGAAGACATACAAATGGCTAACAGACACATGAAAAAATGTTCAAAATCATTAGCCATCAGGGAAATTCAAATCAAAACCACACTGAGATACCACCTTACGCCAGTTAGAATGGAAAAAATAGACAAGGCAAGAAATAACAATTGTTGGAGAGGATGTGGAGAAAGGGGATCCCTCCTACATTTTTGGTGGGAATGCAAGTTGGTACAACCACTCTCGAAAATAGTTTGGAGGTCCCTTAAAAAGTTAAAAATTGAGCTACCCTATGATCCAGCCATTGCACTACTGGGTATTTACCCCAAAGATACAGATGTAGTGAAGAGAAGGGCCATATGCACCCCAATGTTCATATCAGGTTTGTCCACAATAGCCAAATCATGAAAGGAGCCGAGATGCCCTTCAACAGATGACTGGATTAAGAAGCTGTGGTCCATATATACGATGGAATATTACTCAGCTTCAGAAAGAACAAGTTCTCAACATTTGCTGCAACATGGATGGCACTCAGAGATAATGCCAAGTGAAATAAGTCAAGCAGAGAAAGACAATTATAATATGGTTTCTCTCATNATATGGTTTCTCTCATCTATGGAACATAAGAACTAGGAAGATCGGTAAGAGAAGAAAGGGATAAAGAAAGGGGGTAATCACAAGGGGGAATGAAGCATGAGAGACTATGGACTCTGAGAAACAAACTGAGGGCTTCAGAGGGCAGGAGGGTGGGGGAATGGGATAGGCTGGTAATGGGTAGTGGGGAGGGCACATATGGCATGGTGCACTGGGTGTTATATGCAACTAATGAATCATTGAACTTTACATCAAAAACCAGGGATGT
>NW_023219998.1:0-668 GCF_002007445.2 Ailuropoda melanoleuca | reverse complement strand
TGAGTCGCCCTCATGTGTGCCCTTGACCAGACTCAGGATTTGTACTGTTGGTCGTCTTCGTGCATCGCATCCGGGAAGCACACGAGCCCTAGCCCTGGAAATGTTAGCCTGGGTCCCCTGGTCATGGCAGTGTCTGCCAGGCTTCTCCACCTTAAATTCACCATTTTTCCCTTTGTAATTGATTAATATTTTGTGGGCGAGATCCTGAGATGATGCCCATCTTATCCTGCATCAAACATCTACTGACAACTGCTCCTTTTATCTGCCACCACGATGATGATTGCCAAATAGTGATTCTCTTTTTCCATTTTTCCCCTACTTTTATTAGTCGGCATTCTCCTGTAAGAAAGCGCTATCCTTTTTTGCCCATTTATTTATTCTTGTGTTCATATATCAGTAGGGACTAATGGGTTTCGGTTTCCTTCAGTGAGTTATAATCTCTTGTTGTCATTATTAATTTTGATGCCAAAATTGTCCCTGATTTGTTTAGAGTCCCTTGTGCCTCCTGGGTCTTTTTTTTTTCTCTTTTAATATTCCCCTCCATTCGTTAAGCATTTCCTTATTTTTGGCATAAGCTGTTCCAGGCTCAACTTGTGTTTCCTTGCCCCTCCCCTGGAATCTTCTATTCACAGAGCCCAAGTTTCTTTCTTTCTTTTTTTTTTTTTTTT
>NW_023219997.1:0-667 GCF_002007445.2 Ailuropoda melanoleuca | reverse complement strand
CCTCCCCCCGGCCTCCGCCTTCCGCCTGCGCCTCCTGCGGTTTCCCCGCCGCGTCCGCGCGCCTAGACGTGCAGTACTCCGAGCTCCGTTTCGGGGCAGCTGTTTCTCAGAAGGAGGCCTGTGCGCGCTCTTGGAACAGGAGAGGGAAAGGGAGGAAGGTACTATTCTTGAAATCCTCTCGAAGGTCAAGTTTGAGGCTTGCTGAGCAGGGGCGAAAGGCGTCGAAAATGCCTCAGCAGGTCTGCAGGAAGGTTCTGCACGCAGAATGATTTTGAAATGCTTTCTCCTCCTAAACACCAGATTAATTTCTCTGAAACACACAATGTACTGGTCATGTCCAAAGGCAGGATGATGATAGATGATCTTGAAAGCCCAGAGCTACAGCGTGTATTTGTCTTGTATAGCAAGGCTACACAGCTTCTTAAACTGCAAAGAATTGGGGATGAGATCAAACAGCATTAGATCTACTTAGTAGTATGAGAGAGAGTGGAGACGTGGGGGGAAGGGGCAAGGGGCGGCGTGACCTGCTGAAGACGTGCGGTTTAATGTCAGAGCCTTAAACCGCACAGGTGAGCGGACTTAGAGCACAAACGCGACCCAGGAAAGGAAAAACCAAATCCTGGAGGAAAAAAAGACCTGGGAGTAGTAGGTTGTTATTGTTACTTAC
>NW_023219996.1:0-667 GCF_002007445.2 Ailuropoda melanoleuca | reverse complement strand
CAAAAAAAAAAAAAAAAAAAAAAAAGGAATAGAGAGTTTCCAGAGACTTGGTGTGTGTATTCAGAATAAAGGAGACTTCCCACTTCACTTCATTGTGGTTAATAAATGCAGCTGGGAAAGGGGTCAGAAGCATCAGCAATTTGTGGAAAATTTATGATTTTCCATGAAACCACTGTTTATACTACATTTTGGTTGAATAGGCCAACATCTATTTCATTGTCTTGGTTATAGTGAGCTCTTCACAGTATATGGTTCTCATCTGGGGGTCATGGGCTCATATGTAATCTGTGTGAAGATAGGTTTTAATAAACTGTACTCCCTAAAGTTCTGTCATATTTTAGATTCTAATCATTAACTCAGTATCCCATAATATATAGAACTGCTCATAAAAAGACATCAGAGATGATTTGATAAGAAGGATGGGCACTGATAATGTATTAAAAGAAAAGCACCTATGTGTCGAAGGTACAGTTTACAGAATGCATTCACATCCATCATCTCATTTGCTCATCACAGATTCCTGTGAGTACTTCCTTTTCAGCCTCTGTACTCCATTTACAGTCTCATCCACACCCATGGCTCTAGCCATCAGCTATAAACCAGCAACTTCAGAATCTATATTCTGACGCTGTATCTTTCAACATGTAACATTTAGCCAAGTCTTCTC
>NW_023219994.1:0-667 GCF_002007445.2 Ailuropoda melanoleuca | reverse complement strand
GATACTGCCAAATTGTTTTTCAGAGTGTATATACCACTTTACAGTCCCATCAACAATGTATGAGTGATCCAGTTTCTTTGTATTCTCATCAGCATTGTTGCTATTTTTAAAATTTTGGTCAGTCTTATAGATGTATAGTGGTATGTCATTGTGGTTTTAACTTACATTCTCTGATGGCTAATGGAGGAGAATATCTGAACATATGCTTATTTGTTGTCTTAATCCATTCATACTGTTATTCCAAAAATACTATACACTGGTAGCTTGAACAACAAATATTTATTTCTCACAGTTCTGGAGGTTGGGAAGTCTAAGAGCAAGGTGCCAGCAGATTCAGTGTCTGGTGAGAGCCCACTTCCTGTTCATAGCCTTCTCCTCACATAGTGGAAGGGGCTAGGGAGCTCTCTGGGGGTCTCTTTTAAAAGAGCACTAATCCCAGTCATGAGGGCTTCACCCATATGACTTAATCATTTCTCAAAGACCCCACCTCCAAATACTGTTATATTGGAGGAACGGGTTCAACATAGGAATTTTGAGGGGACACAAATATTCAGTCTGTAGCATTTGTCAGTTGTGTATCTTTTTCAGGGAAATGTTTGTTCATGTCCTTTGCTCACTTTCCAGCTGCATTTTTAAAATTTGAATCTTGAGAATTCTTTTCATATTC
>NW_023219993.1:0-667 GCF_002007445.2 Ailuropoda melanoleuca | reverse complement strand
GTGTGCGAACACCAGGAACTGTGTAGTCACGCAGGCACATTGGGCCCAGCCTGGGAAGGGCCCTGAGTGCCAGGCCAAAGAGCGCGATGCAGTTTAGAAACATCACTGTTCGAAGACCAGATCTGTGGTTACAAATGGTATCTCAGTTTGTCTGGACTTGTTAGGCAAGACTTTGGTAAGAGTTGGTATTCACGTGGGAAGAAGTCCAGAGAGTTGGTCTTTCTGACCATTGGCTGTAGGGGGCAGGGAGGACACCTCTTTGACTTGGCAGGGCTTGATAAAACCCTCCATGTTCAGGCTTTCTCTTTTGCTGTCCTAAAGGCCATTTAAAAGGGAAGACAGATTAAACATTCAGTCTCACACAAGAATTAGATTGTGGCGTGGGGCCTCGGCATGTGAGGGTAAAAATGAGCTCCCCCTCGCTTTCAGAATTGAGTTCATGGCAGGAGAGCTTCATGCAGCGGCCTCCCTTCCTGTCTGTGTGCAGCCAGCTCCCAAAACAGGCCTTCCGAGAAGCAGATGGTGGTTGGGACACTCAGGAAGCCTACAGACTACTGAGGCAAGGTGTGTGTGTCACAGGCTGAAGCCAGCCCTGCTCGGGTGCGTCACAAACGGCCTGAGGCCAGGCCTTCCGCTGGGTGCAGGGAGATGGAGGTGAGTCACGGGG
>NW_023219992.1:0-2882 GCF_002007445.2 Ailuropoda melanoleuca | reverse complement strand
GAGAGATCCAGGCAGGAGACAGGAATATTGTCTGTGCTCAGTGGTGTATGAACAGATTTAGACCCATGAAACTGAATGAGACCACCCCCGGGGGGTGAGTGTAAGAAGAGAAAACGTTACAGGCTGCACTCCGGAGTATGAGAAACTGAGGCTTTCAACAGTTAAATGACTTGCCCTAGAGCACATCTGTTTTCCCCAGACTGCAACTGCTTGGGATTCATGATACTAGAGAAGACATGTCTCCATCCTGAAATTCCCCAATTCAGTTCTCCGGAAAGTTATAGGTATTTGCAGTTTGCTTAAAATTAGAGCTGATTTTCTACTGGCAACTTTTCTGTTCTCATTAGCTCACTGTATGACCAAATGTATATCCTTACCCTTTTAGGGTCCTTTTCCCTAAAATAATCAATTTCATAAACTCCCCTTCATTCACTCAACAAACATTAGATGACTACCTATTTTGTGCATCATGCACAGATGACAGGAAAATAAGCAAGATGTTGCCCTTGCCTTCAAAAACCTCCAAGTTCTGTAAGAAACAGATATGTAACAAACAAATACAATGTGTCTTGCATGTGTTGGGTTGTTCAGATGTGATACATAAAAGGGAGTGAACAACTCTCTTAGGAAGGTATCAGAGCAAAGACAACTCCGGAATAGGGTTTTGAAGGATGAACAAGTCTCCAGGTGGCCACACAAGGATTTAACATCATTCCACTCACCCGGCCCTCCCCTGGCATGATGCCTCCTGCCCTGGCTCCCATTTCATTGCTATTCACAGCATAGGTTAGCACGGGGCACCGAGCCTGGGTCATGCCCACACCTGTCCCTTTTCCTAAAGCTGCACCCTTTCTCTTGTCAGGCCAGCACCTCACCCACACCTGTTAGGCTGGTACTGGAAGAGAGCTCTGCATACGTGAAAGTCTGATGGTTCCCACGACCCCATAATGAGTCACCCTGGCCTCAGAAGTGGTGAGAGAGGGGACAGAGCAAAGACACCACCTCAAAAAAGAAAGGTGTGGAGGTCTGACCCAGCCCTGGACACAAAGGGAAAATGTGGGGAATTACAGGTGACAGCCGAAAGCACGCAGACCAACGAAGGACAAACGCATATTTGTTACTGTTTGGTTTCTAAGTAACACGGGGATTGGGCCACTTCCTGCTGTTTGAAACCAGGCCACAGGTGGCCCTGTAGCACTCACAATCACCCAGTCCACCCAAAAGCACCCCCAGCCCCAGCCCACTTTCAGTCCTCTGGTGGTTTAGGAGAGTCACGGGGTCGTACACTGGACACTTACGGTTGGATGTGGCGGCATCGGCTGCAGCATCCACCGTATCCGCGGAGACATCCGTGACTAGGATGACCACAGCCTTCGAGGCTCCAGGCCTGGCACCGTGCACTTCTGAGGTGACATAGCGCACAGCATAGTCCAAAGCATCCCCTGAGAATGGAGAACAGAGCGCACCAAGTCAGTCCTGACCGCAGGAACATCGGGCATCCTGTCTCACAGCAGATCCTTAGGTGGTCAAAACGGAACGATTCAGAGACAGAGAAACACACACCGAGAGCCGGAAGAGCAGCTAGGCCCATGCACTTTACCGGAAAGGAAACTAGCCCAACGAGCCAAGGGACTGGCCAAGGTCACTCAGCCCCGGATGCCAAGAATTAAGACCAGACAAAGCTCCTGGCCATAGCAGCAGGTTACCGATGTGGCTGAGGCCTCCCTCCCGCTGCATGAGGTCCACGTGGCTCAGGAGATGGGCCTTCTCATAGGCCACGTTCCACGGCACAGCAGCGGTGGTGGTACTCCCATACTGCAGCACAGAGACCTGCGTGAGCTGGGGACCTGACAGGAAAGACAATATGGGAATCACACCCTGGATGGGGTAGAGCCCCCAGAAAGCGCTCCTTCCTCACTGGTTCCTTCCAGGGCATCACTCACCTATATTAGCTCTTGAAATGAAAGCCTTGGCAAAACTCTTCATCTCCTCAAAGTAAGAAGCGGGGAAGCTGGAGGAGCCGTCCAGGAGGAGGGCCACGTCCAGGGGCTGGCTGCAGTCTGCGAAGAGAACAGGAGGATGAGCACACAGGGGCAGCAGGGGACTGGCCTCCAGGCCCCCCCAGCATACAGCGCATCCAAGGGGAGCAGGATGCTGTCGGCCGCATGGCACCACAAAGGGGAGGGTGTCTCCCCTGGTCCCGCACGGTGGGAACACCGGCTGGGGAGGAGCAAGAGGGGCCCATGAGTGCCCCAGGTCTGGACACATTGGAAAGACTCCGAGTCCACACAGAGGCAGTTTATATGCCTACAGATGAAGTGAGAGGCATCGGCGCCCTCAGTAACTGGAGGCTGCCACTTTTCAAGAATTGAACAAAATACCGGAGTGGCACAATAAGGAGATAGGTAGCTAAAGGAGATGGAGTGGCAGCCGAGGGCTGGGGGACAGGCTTATGTGCTGTCAGATGTTAGGGCTGGTCAACGTGCTCTACGGTGGTCCAGCTGTGCATGACCGGTGCTCCTGGTAATGTCTGGGCAGAGTCACGATCATAGCACAGAAACAGCCTCTGGTCAAAAGGCCATGCAGAGATTTGATATGATTCTAGTACTGTTCTGCTCAGCAGAAACACCACAAGATTGTCAATAATCCTGTGGCTCTGGTTAAAACAGAAACCAAGACACAAAGGCACTTACACCAAGTGCAAGGATCAGAAGACGTTAAAAGAAAGTTATTCTGGTGAAAGTCTTTCGTTTTCCTTGCATAAATACTTGATAGTGGAATTACTGAATCATATGGTATTTCGATTTTTATCTTTTTGAGTAACCTCCATACTCTTTTCCACCAATTTGCATTCCTGCCAGCAGTGCACAAGGGTTCCTTTT
>NW_023219990.1:0-667 GCF_002007445.2 Ailuropoda melanoleuca | reverse complement strand
GCCCCCCAAAAGAATACCTAAGTCCTAATTCCCAGTACCTGTGAATGTGACCTTATAAGAAAATGGGTTCTTTGCAGATATAATTAAAAATCTTAAGATGAGATCATCCTTTAGGTGGCCAGTGACTAGTGTTCTTAAAAGAGAAGCCATAGAGAGAAAAACCACACAGTTAAGAAGGCTATCCACAGACAGAGACAGAGATTGGAGCTATGCCTCCATAAGCCGAGGGACTCCTCCAGCTAACAGAAGCTGGAAGACACAGAAGATTCTCCTTCAGAGCCTTCAGAGGAAGTGCCTCCCTACCACACCTCTACTGTCTTAAGACACCTAGTTTATGGTAACTTGTTGTGGCAGCTCTAGAAAACTAATATAGGCCTTACAATAGAGGGTATTAAGAAAGAAATGAATTATTGCTGTTTGTGTTAGGTGTAATAATGGTACTGAGGCTATGCAGGAACAGACTTTGTAGTTAAAAACTTCATTATTTAGGGATGAAATATATGTTATCTTTAACTGACTTTAAAATACATCATCCAAATATAGATGATGTGACAAAATGATAATTATTATAGAATCTAGGAATTGAATATTTGAGTTTTTACTATATTATTCTATTATTTCCTGTGTATTTGAAAATAATAAATAAAATGCTGAAAGTAAACACTTC
>NW_023219989.1:0-667 GCF_002007445.2 Ailuropoda melanoleuca | reverse complement strand
GTTACTCCTGAGATTATAAACAGAAGGCTAAATGTGGACTGTCCCATCTTCCTCTAGGCCTTTGGTGGCAGCGTGCCCTATTAACTGTAGAGGAAAGCCACTGTTAAAGCCATTATCACAAAACCTCACCGAAGGACAGTACTAGAAAATACTTTAGTAGCCGTCCAACCTGGAGATTCAGTCAAGGTCAAGGAAGCACCTTGTTTCCTGTTCCACTTTTCTTTAGGTCGATGTGACTTCAAGTGCTTTATCATCACACTTTGTTTTTCGGTTCTAAGTGCTGGAAATTTCCCAGGACCATTCACCCAATGTGGAATCAGTTCCCCAGTGAAACGCTGATGTTAGCTGGAGGTGTTTTCCCGGATATTCTGCTTTATAACAAATAAGAAGGGCGCTGAATCTTCGAAAATCCTGAACATTTTCATTCATGCTCCCTTACTCATTGGAGATGATGTTATTCTTTCCCTGGATTGTGTGGTGTCTCAGAGACCACTATATGGCACTCTCCTCAGGCTTCCGCGACCACTTTCCCTCATGTTTCCTTATTCACGAAGGGCGATGATAGTGCTAAGATGGTCCCTGCACGGTGTTGTTTTTGACGGACATGTTTTTAAACTTTTCGTTTCATTGCCACCAGCAGTTTTGATAGGATTTCCCCAGGAAACAA
>NW_023219988.1:0-667 GCF_002007445.2 Ailuropoda melanoleuca | reverse complement strand
ATAAAGTGATGATGACTTCAAAATGGCAGTGGAAAGTATGAAAATGTGCAATTAATGCTTTTACATTCAGAAACTTTCTTTAATTGAATTGTGTTATTTTCCGGGTGAATGTTGTTGCCTTAGGTTTCCAGGGTTCTGTGTCTAATGATTATTATTATTTCTTGAAAACAGCAACTCATTAAGATGGCTATCTTCTGGCCGACTTACCTTTTATGGTATTTTTCATGTCATGGAGCAGATTGGGGACGAAAAGAATGTTTACAGTTTGATTGACTCATGTAAAATATTCATGAAGTGAAAAAGTCACACTGAAATATTTTGTTTACAAGAGACACTGGAAATGGCATACAACAAATACATATTAAGAGCAAGAGGAAGGATAGAATTTATAAAAATGTAGCGGCATTCGAGCATACCAGCAAGTAATAACAGATATGCAAATTAATATAAAACTGCAAAGCAAAGTAAGAATTAAGATTTAGGTATATTCAGATTTGTGGTAGAAACTGTTATTAAAGATATATTTTTCTATTTGGATTTTTGTTATGACATGATTGAATTTGAGATAGAATCCATTTGAACATTTATTATAGCTTTGTGATCTATAATGGTATTTTTACACTTACAATGATAAAGGAAATGTAATAAAAATAAATATGTCTCAAAA
>NW_023219987.1:0-724 GCF_002007445.2 Ailuropoda melanoleuca | reverse complement strand
TATTGGATATGTCATTTGCAGCTATAGTTTTATTTTTTGTGTGTGGTTTTTTTTTGCAGCTATAGTTATTTGTAATATTTTTGTCCTTTCACTTTTTTAAATTATAGAGGTAAGTGATTAAAATATNAAGTGATTAAAATACGATCATATTGTGGTACTAGAGCATTCAGACTTGGACGATATACTTACCTTCACCAGTGTGTTGTATATTTATATACATATATTCATTTTACTAATTAGCATTATTTCATTTCAGCTTGGAGATCTTTCTTATTGTTTTCTTTTTTGTTTGTTTTTGTTTTTAGAGAGTGAGAGAGCATGAGCAGGGGAGGGGGAGGGGCAGAGGGGGAGAAAGAGAGAGAGAGAATCCCAGTGTTGAGCATGGAGCCCAATGTGCAGAGCTTGATCTCATGACCCTGAGATTATGACCTGAGCTGAAATCAAGAGTTGGTCACTTAACTGAGCCACCTAGGTGCCCTGATCTTGTTTGTTTTTAAAGATTTTATTTATTTATTTGAGAGAGAGAGAGAGAGAGTGCACAATTGGGGGGAGGGGTGGAGGGAGAAGCAGACTCCCCACTAAGCAGGGAGCCCAATGCGGGGCTTAATCCCAGAACCCTGAGATCATGACCTGAGCCAAAGGCAGCTTCTTACCTGACTGAACCACCCAGGTGCCCCACTGATCTTGTTTTCTAATATAAGCATTTATATCTGTAAATTTTGCC
>NW_023219986.1:0-667 GCF_002007445.2 Ailuropoda melanoleuca | reverse complement strand
GATAGATATAGATGATAGATGATAGCTAGATAGATAGATGATAGATAGATAGATG
Organism: Ailuropoda melanoleuca; assembly: GCF_002007445.2. NCBI lineage: Eukaryota > Metazoa > Chordata > Mammalia > Carnivora > Ursidae > Ailuropoda > Ailuropoda melanoleuca. The sequence goes on along the minus strand of NW_023219986.1, from coordinate 612 downwards.
ATAGCTAGATAGATGATAGATATAGATGATAGATGATAGATAGATGATAGATAGATGATAGATAGATAGATTGATAGATAGATGATAGCTAGATAGATAGATGATAGATAGATAGATAGATGATAGATAGATAGATAGATAGACAGATAGAGATAGATATTTATGCTCACCCTCTAGGAAAGACAGACTTTTCAATTGCTACTGCAGTAAGAAGAAACCTCAGGTCTATATGACTTTTAAAAGGAGGGGATAGGCAGTTCTGTAAAGCATGGTAAAACATTGACCATAAGTTTATCATTTACCCTGGTTACGTTTCTAAAGTAATTGATCTCTGCAATATGAATATGTCAAGTTGAAATCATTTGATTCAGTATTGTTTCACTAAAAGTATGTTAATAATTTTCTCAACAGGAAGAATTTAGATGACCTGAATGCCAAAACAATTGGATTGGCCCACAGTTAAAGTACACTTACTGACCAGTAGTGCAACAGCAATGAGGAGAGAGGTTTCTTTCTAGAATGGAACATGAGTGCCCTTCTGGGTGATATCCCAGTCAATATTTCTATGAATGAACTAAATGAAGATATATTCATCAAATTTATGAAAAAAAA
>NW_023219984.1:0-667 GCF_002007445.2 Ailuropoda melanoleuca | reverse complement strand
GTGCACCATGCAATATGTGCCCTCCTTAATACCCATCACCGGCCTATCCCAATCACCCGCCCCCCTCCACTCTGAAGCCCTCAGTTTGTTTTTCCAGCTTCTTGTAAATTATTAACCCAGGGAAACCATGAGATAATAAATGATTATTGTTTTAAGCCATTGAGTTTTTGGGTGATTTAGTAAGCAGCAATAGATAATACAGAGTTGTCTGATGGTGGCACTTTGGGCCCCTAGGTATCACCCTATTTCCAACCATCCTTGAAAGATCTTGGTATCTTCCTTCCCCATTGCAAGACCTTACTGCATGGTCATAGGTAGCATTAGGGAAGGACTGGGGAAATTGCTAATAAATCCACTTAAGGTGGTGTAAGATCATTTTACATGGGGACACAGTCTCTCCCTCAGCAGTTAAGTACCAACTCTAAGAATTGGTTCAGCTCCAGAAACTGCAATGGACTATGACTTTTTGAAAGGGCAGTTGTCCTCAGTCTCCTGATAATCCGTCTTGGATTTCTTTTGATTGTGTGTATTTACCAATAATCTTTTGGCTATCTATCTATCTTCACACTAGGAATGTCATAGTCTATTAAATATTTCCTTAGCTTTTTTGGCAGCCAGTCTGACTTTGTTATTCATTGCTATAATTGTGCCTAACTGTGGCAGATAA
>NW_023219983.1:0-667 GCF_002007445.2 Ailuropoda melanoleuca | reverse complement strand
GTACTAATGGAGACATTAAAAATGCTGTTTATTAAGTTATCTTTTTGGCGTTTGAAATACATTCCATCGCAGCCTTGCAGTGGAAGGGCTGGGTGGTGAGAATATTTACTATTTCTTCCACGTTTCCTGTAACTGCGGCCGGCCCTGGGCCGAGTGATACACAGGATCTCATTCGGGCCTCGCCACGGGAATGGGAAAAACCATCTATGTCCACTCCCATTTTACAGATGAGAAGCTGGAGGCAGAGAGAGGCCCAGTATTTGCTAAAGCTCCTTCTGCTGATAGGTAGGAAAGCCTAGTCGTCCTCCATGAATTCATGCCCTTGGCCACCGCACTCTATTGAATGAGGGGGGTCCCTGCAGCTGGGTGGTGGGAAGTCCCTGTTTCCGCAGCGACAGGAGCTAATCCCGGCTGGGTGCCTGCTGGGTGCTGAGCCCAGAGTGAGGCCCTGTGCTCACATGATTGCATTTTGCATCCTCCACAAATGCTCATGGATGAGCTCCTCTGAACATCTCTAGAACCTTCCCTATGGAAGAGAATCTTGAATTTTTAAAATTTACAATTTGAAATAACATAACAACGTTCCTGACATCTGGTCCAGAGATTGCCAATAAATGAGTCGGCTCACTCATTTGTTTACATCAATGTTTATTTTTCAGGCTCCGAC
>NW_023219982.1:0-667 GCF_002007445.2 Ailuropoda melanoleuca | reverse complement strand
TATTTGCCCCTATTTCCAAAAGTTACATGAGTAGGAGAATGTCATTTCATTTTTGAGCTGAGTTCAAGCACAATTTATTCCCAGCACCACTCTTAATTGGGTCTGTGGGACACTGTCCCTAACACACCAAGAAGTTTCTCCATTCCATAGATCTCTCATTCCAACTTTAAATTGCTTTGGGAATTGGGGAACAATTACAACAACTGTTGCATAATAAATATTTACTCTTCCATATCTGTGGAATCTGGCATTGTTTGTTAAACCTGACCTTAATTCAGAATGCTGACATGAATGCTAAGAAGAAACTAACTGGGTCTTCTAGGATATGGTATATCAGTATACAGGTGAGCCTTGAATACCATGACACTGTACCTTTTCAATCTATAGTTAAAGCTGTTATTAATATGAATTTGTAATGTTAATAATCTGGTACAATACAGACACCATTTCATTATCATCAAAATACAGCTGTGAATCATTATTATTGTTAGTATTTCATCATTATTCATATAATGCCTGTTAATCCTTAAAGCAATTTCCTGATGCTATCTCATTTCCTGACAATATCCTTGCAAGGAATGTAGAGCAGGTATTTTTATCACTATTTTACAAATGAGAAGACTGAGGCTATAAATTAGGAGCATAGAACCTCAAACAAAAGATGTTT
>NW_023219981.1:0-10622 GCF_002007445.2 Ailuropoda melanoleuca | reverse complement strand
GAAAAGAATAGTAACCGATTCTATTAGAAATGTTTATAAGTTGGGTACCTGGGTGCTTCAGTCGGATGGGCATTGGATACTTGGTTTCAGCTCAGGTCATGATCTCAGGGTCCTGGGATCCAGCCCTGTGTCAGTTCCACACTCAGGAAGGAGTATGTTACTCTTGCTCTCTCTCTCTCTGCTCCTCTCCCTGCTTGTGAGTGCTCTCATTCTAAAATAAATAAATAAAATCTTTTTAAAAAGAGAGAAGGGAGAAAGAAGCAGCAGCAGCATTTATAAGTTGTCCTGGGAGAGCAACATAAAGAAATGATTTGTCTTGGGACAAAAGGAAAGGTTCCTACTGGTAGGAATAATTGAGGGGAGACTGGATTTAGCCAAGTTTTGCCACGTCATTAAGGTTTAATGGGGCGCCTGGGTAGCTTAGTCACTTCAATGTCTGACACTAGATTTTGACGCGGGTCATGATTTCAGGGTGGTGCAGTCATTAAGTGTCTGTCTTCGGCTCAGGGTGTGATCCCAGAGGTCTGGGATCTAGCCCCCCATCAGGCTCCTCCACTGGGAGCCTGCTTTTTCCTCTCCCACTCCCCCTGCTTGTGTTCCCTCTCTCTCTGGCTGTCTCTTTCTGGGTCAAATAAATAAATAAAATCTTTAACATAACACAAAATAAAAAAGATTCTCTCTCTCCCTCTTCCTCTGCCGCTCTCCTCCCTATAAAAAGGATAAAGGTTTCCAGAAAGAAGGCAGGCTGAACATTTACCTATGAGTTTAAACTGCTCTAATTTTTAGTAGTCTTGTGAGGAGCAGGTGGTGAAGATACCCCTCATTATCAAGAGACAGAAATGTTTACCAAACTGAGCAGTTGTGGAATCAGATGGGTCCTTGCCCTCTGCTGGGCATTTCAGATAGTAGAATGGAGGAGGAGGTAAGCCTGGGTGGGGACAGGGAAGAGGGAAGAGCTGGCATAGTTTCAGATGCAGCACCACCTAGCGGCCGGTTGTGTTTGCGACCACTGGACTCACCAAAAGTTCAGGTGTCACTCAAACCTGAAAATCCACCAGGGCTTTCTCTATTTGAAGAGAAAAACACAGAATAAGTGAGGCACAACAACAAAAAAACCCCTCAAATTTCTCTGAGGGTTCACCAAAAAGGATATTTAAAATATGTATAGTTTATGAACTGTTGTTATGACCTTCCCCTATTTTGAATCTCACATATATTTGGCTTCATGGTTTTGATACACCTGTATTTTTATATTTTACTGTGCAATAAAACATGGTAGCAATAAGAGATTTCTTTTTTTAGTCACTAGGTGGCAATAAAATCAACTTGAAGAATCCATCTCAGATGATAGGAATGAAGAAGAGCCAAATGCCATCCCCCCTTCTTGGTTCCCCATGATTCCTTAGCAAATAGGTTGTGTGTCCATCAGTCTGGACCTCCATGTTCTAAATAGCTGAGCTAAAGTGAAAGAGAATTTATACCAATACTAGTGATGGGTGACTATTAATTAGTAAAGCTGAAAGTTTTAATCTTAAGAAAATATGAGTCGAGTTGAAAATGGAATTTTACCTTCCATGGTGTGGATTAATGATGAAGCATGAATTTTTACAAGTATATATATGGAGTAATATATAGAGAGTAATGTTGTTGAAATTAAATACATGACTGATTTTGTACAGAAGACAAGAAAAAAGTTATACTTATTGGCCACAGGCAATTCTTGAGATTTCTAAATACTCAAATTCAAATTTTCTGAATGTGTAGCTCCCTTTGAAATTTTGGTCAATGCTGAATAAAACTATTTGTGGCACAAGCTTTCTGTCATCAGCAAATCACTTTTCTCCTAGAATTAAATTAAAATGAATCAGATTCAAGAGGTGAATGCTGGTATGGTAGGGTGGGAAGAGAACACTTTTACAGAAAGTGCCCCTTGTGGATCATTCTTGTTCCAGAACCGAGTTACCTTTGGAGGGAGTGGGAGACCCGAGAAGAATCTCACAGAGGACACACCCAATCTTGTGCAATTTTGTTTTTAACTTCTCAGGGTTCTACGAAAGGCAAATACGAGAGAGCAAAGTCTGGGGAATGAAGTATTTTACTAATACAGCAAGTGTTTCTGAGCCCAACTCAATTCCAAGCACAGAGTGTGCACCTAGAGACACTGGGGGCACTCAGGCTTTCTGCTCCTGGAGCTGCAGGCAGGACTAGATTTTCAATACCCACGCTGGAGAGATGACCAAGTCTTCCTTTTCCTTAACCAGATCATAGCTTGGACTGTCCCACGAGATGCTGAACTGAGCTCCCCATTGACTGCTTCCACCCCTTAGCTGCTGCTCCAGGTCTGAGTGGCAGCCAGGTGGGACCAGCTCCCCAAGCTGGAGGCTCTCTGAGCCGAGTCTGGCAGCATCTGGCAGACGTCTAATGTGACCCACTTGCGTCAATCATAACTTTTCTAGTAGCCACATTACACACAGTAAAAGGAGAAAAGTCAAAAGAATTGTAATTGGAAAAATGGTAACACTCCAACATACATATACGTCAATGAGACAGTGTTTTAAAAATCTCAATAAAATAATTTAAGTTCTCTTTCTTATTCTGGTTTCAGCATCCAGTGTGCATTTTACACTCAGAGCACATCTCAATTCAGGTGAGCTGAATTCCAGGTGCTCGAAGGCCCCGGGTAGTTGGTGGCTATGATATTGGACACCCCAGATCTGGTTCATTTCAACAGCTCAGGTCAAAGCTGAATGACCAATTGCACCACTTATTCTTTTTTTTTTAAAGATTTTATTTATTTATTTGACAGAGATAGAGACAGCCAGCAAGAGAGGGAACACAGCAGGGGGAGTGGGAGAGGAAGAAGCAGGCTCACAGCAGAGGAGCCTGACGTGGGGCTCGATCCCATAACACCGGGATCACGCCCTGAGCCAAAGGCAGACCCTTAACCGCTGTGCCACCCAGGCGCCCCCTGCACCACTTATTCTAAATAGCATCTCAGATATCAGAAGTTCCGGGCCAAGAGTCATTTATTTATATTTATATTCATATTTGTATTATGCTGTAGGCCATATCCTTGTAGAGGGATGAGAAATACTAGGTACATGACAGGTCTCTGAAAGCAAAGAGGATAAAACCTCAAGCCCTCATGGTCATCTGGGTCATTAGGAAACTCCAGTATACTTATTATTCCTGAGAGTGGGTCTGGCCAAACATTTTAAAGAAGGAAGCAAATGTCTCATCTGCCTAGGTTATCTAGAAAAAGCTATGTACCTAAACTGTGCTTATATCCGTGGCCACTAGTGCATCAATTCATGGCTGAAGGAGCCCCATGGAAAGGTTTGTCGTGTCCCTTCTGCTCTGTGGTCACTCAGAAGAATGAGATCAAGACACAGGGTCAGTTGGGGGAGCTGGTGTCCAAGATCAGGGATCTGGAGTCCTGGGTTCTGGGATGCACGTCCAGGGACAAGAGGAAGGAATTGGGCCCTGCTAAATGAGCTGCTGAAACACAGAGTCCAAACCAACCTTTCAGTCCAGAAACTATCCTGTGGGCAAGGAAGCTTCACCACGGTCCCAGGGGAAGGCAGGGAAGATCCTCTATGCAAAGCTCCCACTGGGGAAGTTAATGTACATAACTCCAAGTGAGAAAGGCCAAGTCCCACCCTCTGGGCCTGTGAGGAGAGGGAGTCTGATGACAGAGGCTGAGAGTGGGGACCTTGCCCCCACCCCACCTGCAATATGACCCATCCTGACACCGGCACCTGCACAATGGACAGAGACCTGAAACTGCCATTTTTCCTTGCTCGCATTCCTTCTTCTTCCTCACTCGTCATCAAACCCTGCCTGTGACTTTCAGGTAAAAGCCAATCAGTACACCTCATTTTGGCATCATTACTCTTATGCCTTTATAAATTCCTGCAAGAAGAGGGGGACAGAAGACACTGCTTTTTCAACTATAATACAAGTTGTATTTGTTTTATTTTTTTACAAAAGTGGAAAGTGAAATGTATGCAATTTTAATACTAACTGCTTAACATATTCTGAATTCGCACTGCATGGAATTTCCTTCCCATCTGAGTGCTTCGTTTGGTTCATGTACACGAGTCATCTCCAGAGCCTGAGAAACGCTGCCGCGAGGTGACCCAGGCCCTCCACACGTCTCCACAGAGACAAGAAAGGAAACTAACTTGTCCAAATTCCTCTCCTCTGTCAGGGGGGTGACAGGGGCTCCACAGCAGGTGCGGCCCCACTGACACCCATGCCTGCCAATGTTTGCCCCGAGAGCCGAGCCCTGGAAGGAATGGGGAGGCTCCGGGCAGCCCTGAGGGGAGGACCCAGGGTGGGCCGTGACCACAAGGTGGGAAGGAGGCCCATCACTGTGTGGCTGGAGCACCAGGTTTGACAGGAGCAGGGACTCTGGCTCTGGTGCTCAGAGCCTTTGTCCTGGGCCTGGCCGGTCCCAGGAGCTCAGTGGGACCATGAGAGCCATTGTGTGCAGCCAACCCAGCAGCTTTTACACAGGCCTCTAGAATTCCCGCCAGCCGGGGAGGGTCTCTGGGCCGCTGCAACAGGGCCTCTCTCCCACGGAGCCAAGTGCAGGTTTTATTCTGATCCTAGGACCAGGGATGTGGGTGAGGAGAGGAGAGAGATGTGCTCCAGGGTGTGCCTCCCACCTCACTTCTGCAGCAGGACCCGGGAGCAGTGCAGGAGCCCCACAGGGAACATTCTCTGTGCCGCCCTCCCTGGCAGTGCCCTTTCCCCCAGGGCAGACCTGAGTGTGGCCCCTGCAGGTTCTGGTCCAAGACACAAAGGTGCAGAGGGAGAGGGTGCCTGGCGCCCCCCCCGCACCTGGCTTGCAGGGAAGCACTCTGTCTTCAGCTCAAGTGTGCGGGACAGACTGTGTCCCACCAGAGCGCCTCTGGCAGGGGTCATACCACACCCGATCTGGTAACTCCCCTGCTCAGTTTCCAACACACCCAAGACACAAAGGTGCAGAGGGAGAGGGTGCCTGGCGCCCCCCCCGCACCTGGCTTGCAGGGAAGCACTCTGTCTTCAGCTCAAGTGTGCGGGACAGACTGTGTCCCACCAGAGCGCCTCTGGCAGGGGTCATACATATATGAAGAAAACAAGACAAACATCACACATATTTACTTCTCTCTGATTTCACAAACCCAGTCTCCCACCTCAGTCTGCAAAGCAGCCAGTGAGAGAGACTGCCCCCAGAACCCTCTTCCCTGGATTCCTACCTGAATGTAGCTCTCTCTGGGAGGAGGGGGCAGAAAGCAGAGAGAAGAGTTGAAATGGGAGAGCACAGCAAGGGAGATGGAGGGAAGAAGGAGAGATGAAGGGAAGGAAGGTAAACCACCAGTTTTGATTTTGTGGCTCCTAGTATGGATGACACAGAGGCGGTCTGTCAGCCCTTCTCACTTTCCAGAAAATGAATGGAGACTGGATTGTTTGCCAGAGCTTGCTGATGCTACGGTGACCACATTAGCTCCAGTAGGTGTAATCTGAGCACTGAGCACGGGCCAGGCTCTTTTCACAAATCAGCTCCTTAACCCCCCACAGGCCCTGTGATCTAAGTGCCCATCCTACCCACAAGGAAACTGGGTCTCAGAGAGATGAATTGACCTTCCCAGAGCTGCACAGCACATAACTGGATAGGCTGTAATTCAAACCCAAGTTCCCAGATTCCAAATGCCAGAGACTTGACCGCCACACTGTCCCACTCTCCAAGGAAATTGCTATTTATTGAGCTCCTACTATGTGCTGGGTGCTGTGTGAGGCAAAAGGGATACAGGGATGAATAAGACAGAGCCATTCTATGGGCGGCTTGTCATGTGTCATCTGCACTGGGAACCTCGAGGATAGAGCCAACTTGTTCCCAGCATCAAATATGGAGCGTGGCCCACAGCGGGGTCTCAGTTGATGTTGGCTGAAGAAATGCACTCACACGTGTCCTTGGTTGCTTTCACTGATGGAGTACCATGACTGCTGCCCATTTTAAAGCCAGCAAAATGGTGTGACCAGGCTGAAAACCAGAGCTCCGGTGTGCTCACTGGAACCAGACTGAGACTGGGAGCTCCAGGAACGTGTGGGGGCAGCTGGCGATCTTAGAAACACAAAGGACAGAAACGTGCAGGCCCTGGAAGTGAGGGCTGGGACACCGGGTGTGGGGCGCACATCCCAGGATGCTGCAGGGTTGAGCAGCACCAACAGAATCAGAATTAAAGTGGCCAGAACATCAGTGGAGAATGTCCCGCAATCCCCTCTGTTCTGAGACAGAGGCTGAGATTAGGCCAATGCTGCTCTGACTCTCAGAAAATGCACAGCAAACCACCAGGGAAAGCTGCCAGAGAACAAAAGCCTGGAAATACCGGCTCACAGTGTGCCCGTCCCCCTCCCCTCACAGGCGACATGGAAAGGCTACCCAAACAGGGTTGCCTGAGTAGCGATGTGGCAGTACCCTCCCCCAGAAGGCAGGCTGAAAAATCAAGAAGCCCACATCCCTAAGATCCCTATAAAACAAGGGCGCATGGCCTGGGTCCCGGTCAATAATTTGGGCTCTGGACAACCCTGCAACCTCTCCTCATCAGAATGACGAGAAGGAGAAATCCCCCCAGCAAAGAAAAGACAATGAGTCTGTGGCCTCTGCCATGAACTAATGGATATGGATATAACCAAATTATCAGAAATGGAATTCAGAGTAACAATGGTCAAGATGATGTGTAGACTTGAAAAAAGTATTAACGAAAATGTTAATGAGAATATAGAATCTCTAAGGGTGGAAATGAGACTGAATCTGGCAGAAATTAAAAATTCTATGAGCCAAATGCAGTCAAAACTAGAGGCTCTGACAGCCAGGGTGAATAAGCCTGAAGAACGTATCAGCGGATTGGAGGATGGGTTAGTAGAAGAGAAAGCTAGAATAGAATCTGGACTCAAAAAGTCCATGCTCAGGAATGTAGGTTACGGGAGATTACTGACTAAATGAAGCGTTCCAATGTCAGAATCATTGGCATCCCTGAGGGGGTGGAGAAAAACAGAGGTCTAGAAGAGATATTTGAACAAATTGTAGCTGAAAATTTCACTAATCTAGCAAGGGAAACAAGCATTCGTGTCCAAGAGGCAGAGAGGACCCCATCCAAGCTCAACCAGGACAAACCTACGCCACGGCATGTCATAGTGCAATTCGCAAATATTAGATCCAAGGATACAGTATTGAAAGCGGCCAGGGCAAAGAAATTTCTCACGTACCAAGGCAAAGGTCTCAGAATTATGTCAGACCTGTCTACATAGACCTGGAATGAGAGAAAGGCTTGGGGGGGCATTTTTAAAGCTCTTTCAGAGAAAAACATGCAGCCAAGGATCCTTTATCCAGCAAGGCTGTCATTCAGAATTGATGGAGAGATAAAGACCTTCCAGAATCGCCGGTCATTGACCAATTTCACAACCACTAAACCAGCCCTACAGGAGATATTAAGGGGGGTTCTAGAAAAGTAAAAAGGCCCCAAGAGTGATACAGAGCAGCAAGTCACAACCGATACAAAGACTTTAAAGAGAAATGGCATCATTAAAATCATATCTGTCAATAATCTCTATCAATCTAAATGGCTTAAACTCTCCCATAAAACGCCACAGGGTTGCAGATTGGATAAAAAGACATGACCCATCCATTTGCTGTCTACAAGAGACTCATTTTGAACCTAAAGATACATTCAGACTGAAAGTAAAGGGATGGAATACCATCTTTCATGCCAATGGACCTCAAAAGAAAGCTGGGGTAGCAATTCTCATATCAGACAGATTGGATTTTAAATTAAAGACTATAGTTAGAGACACAGAAGGGTACCATATTATTCTTAAAGGATGTATCCAACAAGTGGATATGACTTTATAAATATATATGCCCCCAACAGTGGAGCAGCAAGATACACAAGCCAACTCTTAACCACAACAAAGAGACATATAGATAAAAATACACTAACAGTAGGGGACCTCACCACTCCACTATCAGCAATACATAGATCACCTAAGCAAGAAATCAGCAAAAACAAGAGCTTTGAATGCCATTCTCGATGAGTTGGACCTCATTGATATATGTAGAACACTACACCCCAGAACCAAACAATACTCATTCTATTCTATGCCCCATGGAACATTCTCAAGAATAGATCATGCTCTGGGACACAAAACAGGTCTCAGCCAATACCAAAAGATTGAAATTATCCCCTGCATATTCTCAGACCACAACGCTCTGNTGCATATTCTCAGACCACAATGCTCTGAAATTGGAACTCAACCACAAGGAAAAATTTGGAAGAAACTCAAACACTTGGAGACTAAGATCTATCCTGCTCAAGAATGATTTGATAAACCAGGAAATCAAAAATCAATTTAAACAAGTTATGAAGACCAACGAGAATGAAAACACAATGGTCCAAAACGTATGGAATGCTGCAAAGGCAGTCCTAAGGGGGAAATACATAGCCATCCAAGCCTCACTTGAAAGAACAGAAAAATCTAAAATGCAGTTNCCACAAGGAAAAACCTGGAAGAAACTCAAACACTTGGAGGCTAAGAACCATCCTGCTCAAGAATGACTCGATAAACCAGGAAATCAAAAAACAAATTAAACAATTTATGGAGACCAACGAGAATGAATACACAACGGTCCAAAACCTATGGGATACTGCAAAGGCAGTCCTAAGGGGGAAATACATAGCCATCCAAGCCTCACTCAAAAGAATAGAAAAATCTAAAATGCAGTTTCTATATTCTCACCTCAAGAAACTGGAACAGCAACAGAGGGACAGGCCTAATCCATGCACGAGGAAGCAGTTAACAAAGATTAGAGCAGAAATCAATGAATTAGAAACCAGGAGTACAGTAGAGCAGATCAACAGAACTAGAAGCTGGTTCTTTGAGAAAATTAATAAAATTGACATACCACTGGTAAGACTTATCCTAAAGAATAAAGGACCCAAATTAATAAAATTATGAATGAAAAAGGAGAGGTCACAACCAACACCAATGAAATTGAAGGATTATTAGAAACTCTTATCAACAGCTTTATGCCAATAAATTAAGCACTCTGGATGAGATGGAGGACTTCCTGGAAGCCTATAAACTACCAAGACTGAAACAGGAAGAAATTGATTTTTTAAACAGACCTATTAATTATGAAGAGATTGAATCAGTGATAAACAATCTTCCAAAAAAAAAACTCCAGGCCCGGTTTCCTGGGCGGAATTCTAACGAAAATTCAATGAAGAAATAATACCTATTCTCCTAAAGCTATTTCAAAAAATAGAAACAGAAGGAAAGATACCAAACTCATTCTATGAAGCCAATATTACCTTGATCCCCAAACCAAGCAAAGACCCCATCAAAAAGGAGAATTACAGACTGATTTCCCTACTGAATATGGACGCCAAAATCCTCAACAAGGTCCTGGCTAATAGAATCCAACAGTACATTAAGAGGATTATCGATCATAACCAAGTGGGATTCAGCCCTGGGATGCAAGGGTGGTTCAACATTCGCAAATCGATCAGTGTCTTAGATTTTATCCAGAAAGAAAAACTCAAAAATCATATGATTCTCTCAATAGATACAGAAAAAGCATTTGNCCTCAACAAGATCCTTGCTAATAGAATCCAACAGTACATTAAAAGGATTATCCATCATGACCAAGTGGGATTCATGCCTGGGATGCAAGCGTGGTTCAACATTCGCAAATTGATCAGTGTCATAGATTTTATCCAGAAGGAAAAACTCAAAAATCATATGATTCTCTCAATAGATACAGAAAAAGCATTTGACAAAATACAGCATCCTTTCCTGATTAAAACCCTTCGGAGTGTAGGGATGGAAGGTACATTCCTCAATCTCATAAAAACTATCTATGAAAAGCCTACAGAAAATATCATTCTCAATGGGGAAAAGCTGAAAGCCTTTCCCTTAAGATCTGGAACACGACAAGGATGCCCACTCTCGCTACTATTATTCAACATATTACTAGAATCCTTGAAACAGCAATCAGACAACAAAAAGGGATCAAAGGTATCCAAATTGGCAAAGAAGAAGTCAAACTGTCTCTCTTCGCAGATTACATGATACTCTATATGGAAAACCCAAAGGAATCCACTCCCAAACTATTAGAAGTTATAGAACAATTCAGTAAGGTGGCAGGATACAAAATCAATGCCCAGAAATCAGTTGCATTTCTATACACGAATAACGAGACTGAAGAAAGAGAAATTAGGGAATCCATCCCATTTACAATAACACCAAAAACCATGCGTTACCTTGGAATTAACTTAACCAGAGACGTAAAGGACCTATATCCTAGAAACTATAGATCACTTTTGAAAGATATTGAGGAAGACATAAAAAGATGGAAAAATATNAAAAAGATGGAAAAATATTCCATGCTCATGGATTGGAAGAATTAACATAGTTAAAATGTTCATGCTACCCAGAGCAATCTACAATTTCAATGTTATCCCGATCAAAATACTGATGACATTTTTCAAAGAACTGGAACAAATCGTCCTTAAATTTGTATGGAACCAGAAAAGGCCCCGAATCTCTAAGGAACTGTTGAAAAGGAAAAACAAAGC
>NW_023219980.1:0-667 GCF_002007445.2 Ailuropoda melanoleuca | reverse complement strand
TTCTGGCTTAGGGCTTCTGTATAGTTTCTGACAGACAGTAGCAGAGTGGAAACAATGATGGGGGTTCTGGTTGGTGCAGCTGGAAGCTGGTCACAAATCTTTCACTTCCTATTATCTCAGACCTCTCTACGCGGTTACTCATGTAGGCTAGTTGGGCTTCCTTACAAAATGGCAGGCTCTGGGGAGTCAAAATGGTTACACAGTACGGAATTCTTCAAGGGCGAGTGTTCCAGCAAGCAGGGCAAAACGACCTTGCTTTTTATGACCTAGCCTCAAAGATCACATAGCATCATTCATCTGTACATTATTAGTTAAAACATTCCCATGCAATTTTAAGTGGAAGGGACTTAGAGCCTACCTCTGGATGGAAGGAAGTGTCAAAGTCACATTTTAAGAGCATGCGAAATGGGGAATACTGTTGCAGCCATCATCTCTAATTGTGGATTTGTGTATTTCTCTTGATATTTCTGTCAGGTGTTTTATTTTGTTTTGTTTAATTTATTTTGAGTCTATATCATTAGGTGCCTAAAAATGTAACTACTTTAATCTTAGAGGTAAAATAAAGTGTTTTAATTACAGTTGACCCTTGAACAACACAGGTGGGAACTGCATAGGTGGATTATATGTGGATTTTCTTATTAATTTATTTGAGAGAGAGAGAGAGAGA
>NW_023219979.1:0-667 GCF_002007445.2 Ailuropoda melanoleuca | reverse complement strand
GAATTACGGAGAACTGCTCTTTTGGCTGAGTCTTGCACAGAGGTTTAGACAGGAACAAACTTATCACACTTGTGGGCACTTCAAATAATTTAGCATGGCTCATTTAGCTTAGTGTGGGTATGAGAGCCTGATGGGTGAATGAAGCCAGAAACTGAGGTAATGGTCAAATCATGACAAGTCTGTCTAAGTACAATAACCATACACCCCAGTTTGCCTAGGACAAGAGCAGTTTATGCTTATTGGCACAAAAGTAATTAGCAACACAAAAAGGTGAGATAAATACTTTGTCTAGTCAGAAGCTACAGTAAAGACTTGGTTGTTATCCTATATGCAGTAAGACGCAACAATCTGGTTTTTGAGTCAGAGACGAATAAATTGTAGCACTTAACTTTTAGAACCTTATAGACCAGTGGGAGACATCGGACCTGAACGCGGTAACTGTAGGAGGAAACGGGAAGTTTGTTGCTTCATCGGAGAACTATGGCAGTTCTAAGCAAGCCATTTCTTTCCCCAGATGAATCAGGGACGTCTTTATTCTGGCATTTGAGGATCTGGCATTTGAGGTGATTTTGAATGAGAGCTAGGGTTTGCACCTACATTATCCTTGTATCCAGGGGTCCAGACAGCTCAAATTTACATACAGGGATAACTTCCTTTTTTTTTTTTT
>NW_023219978.1:0-667 GCF_002007445.2 Ailuropoda melanoleuca | reverse complement strand
GAAGGAGAGAAAGTCTCCGCTTTGGGCAGTCGCTGCGGACAGTCGAGTAGAAACCTTGGGGAGTGGGTAGCAGCTTCATGCGATTAAAAAAGTGCGGCCCTTCCTTGAACTGGAGGCAGGCCTGGGCCAGGACACAGAGCTTGGCAAACACATCTGAGCCGCCTCGGTGGGCTGCCCTTGTGCAGTGGATAACCTGTTCAGCTGTGTGGCAGCTGGTTCTGGACCACTTCTGTCTCTACACTAGCAAATAACAGGAAACTCCAATGTAGGTCAACAGATGCTCTCTGAAAAGCAAGGAAAACCCACCTCTCTGCTTTCAGTTTTCGGTAGTGTATAAGCACTATTTTGGGGGGGCCAAGGGATCACAAGAGACATATAAGCAATAACATCTGGTTAAGCATACGGTTTTCTCTTAGTCAAGTAGGGCTGAAAAATGTAAATGTATCTGAGTCAGACGACAAGGGTCACCCAGAATCACCAGAAAAGAGGCCTGGGTGTAGGAATAATATTGAACCTTTAGCCTTGAATTTTTATCATCCCGAGCAGATTACCAGAATGTGGCAAACACCAACACATCCCATCCCGTTATGGGGGGCCCAGGCATTGGGAGGACGTGTGGCACACCCAAGGGCTTTGCACGTAGCAGCAGACACACACACACACACAC
>NW_023219977.1:0-667 GCF_002007445.2 Ailuropoda melanoleuca | reverse complement strand
TTCCCTCTCTCGCTGGCTGTCTCTATCTCTGTCAAATAAATAAAAATAAAATCTTTAAAAAAAAAAAAAATAAAAAATAAAAATAAAACAAAGCAGGAGCACCTGGCTGGCTCAGTTGGTAGAGCACGTGACTCTTGATCTCAAGGTCATGAGTTCGAACCCCACATTGGGCATAGAGATTACTTGAAAAGAAAAAAAAATAATGAATAAAAATTCATTTAAAAACATAAAAGCAAGGCAGAATTTCTTTAGGAGAAGTTACTAAACACGTGTTTCAGTAACAAAGGGGCATATTTGATTAAAAGGAAAGTGAAAAGTTTTTTCTAAGCCAATATAATATTCTTTGTACTATATAATAAAGAATGTAGTGAAAGATAACATTTCAAAGCTTAGCGACTAAACATGAGTGAGTGTAAATTCGTGTGGAAAATAAATAGTGACTTTGGCGTGCCTGGCAGTTCTGTGCTTTGTTTCATGGTCACTCACTCATCAAGTAGTTATTAAATCAAATGTACAGGACAGTTGCTGATGGAGGAGATTAGTGCTATGAATAATTCAAAGACATTCTTGTCCTCTAAGAACTATATTTTATTTTATTTTTTAAAAGATTTTATTTATTTATTTGACAGAGAGAGAGACAGCCAGAGAGAGAGGGAACACAAGCAGG
>NW_023219976.1:0-667 GCF_002007445.2 Ailuropoda melanoleuca | reverse complement strand
TTTTGTAGAGCGTTATGAGGGTACAGGAATGGGAGCACCCAACTTTGCAGACAATTTAGTATGGTATATTATCCTTGAACTTTGCAGATACGTTGGCCAAAAGATCCACTCTCAATCCATTCCCTTTTTTGTTCGGTTGTGTTTTCTTTTAATTAGGTTTCTGTAAGTAAAGACTAGAAGACTCCTGACTGATACATATAAAAGAAGTGAATATACGGAACAGTTGGCTAAGAGTGGAAAATAACATTAAAAAAGGAAAAAAAAAAAGTCTGGAAAAGTACAAATGCTGAATGTGAGTTAATTATCTGGAACTTCAAGTTACAAAGAATGGTGTACTCTCCATGGGATCACAGATTAAATCCCAAAAAAATGTTTGAAAGTACTTCATTCAGTCTTTCTCAAAGAATTCTGCAGGACCTTGTTTCTACAGAATGCTTTTAAACGATTCCATGGAAAAATGAGTTCCACTGCTGAAGGATTCATGAGGGCTTTTGATAGCTACTATGTACCATGAATCATAAAGTGCTACATGTGTCATAACTTCTACCAAACTCATTTTACCACAGATTCTGAACTCCGCATCTTGAAAAGTGCTGTTCCATGGGATATGCTCTGTGGAATTCCAGGACAGTTGCGCCCCTCACTTTAAAAGGAGGGAATCAAAGGC
>NW_023219975.1:0-595 GCF_002007445.2 Ailuropoda melanoleuca | reverse complement strand
GGGTGTGTGTGGTGTGTGTGTGTGTTTTATACAGAACACCAGAAGTAGAATCCATGTACGTGCGCACACCCGCGCGCGCACACACACACACACACGCGCGCGCGCGCGCGCGCGCTGGAATNCGCTGGAATATTACTCAGCCATAAAAAAGAATGAGCTCTAGCCGTTTGCAAAAACATGATGGATCTAGAGAGTGTTATGCTAAGTGAGATAAGCCAGTTAGAGAGAGACAAATACCACATGATTTCACTCATATGTGGAATCTAAGATACAGAACAAGTGAATGGAAAAAAAGAGAGACAAACCAAGAAACAGACCCTTAAATATAGAGAACAAGCAGATGGTTACCAGAAGGGAGGTCAGGTGAAATAGATGAAGGGGATTAAGAGTACATTTATTTTGATGAGCACTGACTAATGTATGGAATTGTTGAATCACTATCTTGTACACCTGAAACTAATATAACGCTGTTTTTTAACTACACTGGAACTAAAAAACAAAACAAAACAAAACAAAACAAACCCATAACTGTAACTGAGAAAAGACTCAGAAATGGACATGGTTAAAAACCTGATGAGCATTAGTCATTTTTTTA
>NW_023219974.1:0-667 GCF_002007445.2 Ailuropoda melanoleuca | reverse complement strand
GAGCAGCTTTCACATAGACTAAATCAATAACAAATATGGGACCAGCCTGGGAGCTTTGGAACAATAGGAACATGATATGAACGAGAATAAAATTTAAACTTTGCATGGCTGACTCAAGGCTTTCCAATTGATTTACCAACAGAATTGAATTCAGATTCCATATTTTGTCCAGCTTCAGAGTATGCAATGCAACCCAGTCTAGCTTTTCTGTCTGGGCTAGTTAGAAATGCTACTGGTCAGTCGGAGCCCAGGCAGTTGGTGACAGTGCTCGAGGCCTTTCTCTAATGGTGTTTTCCGGCAGCTCTAATTCATGCTCCATTATCAAGAGACTACTGGCAGGTCCAACTCTCAAGCCCCAGATTTTTTCCACCCCTTGATACTATGCATGTTGGATAGCCCACAAACTCTCAGACTCAGTTCACTACAGTTATTCTCTAAATCCTTCTGTGGATACCAAAATGACACCAACGTTCATCCAGTTGCCAGAGCTAGAAATCTGAGAATTGTCTCTGTTTCACTAGTCACTGCCATCCAAGGAGGAGCTAAGTCATTTGCATGTCTGAATACCTCTTGAATCTGTCCCAGCCTCTTCATGGGAAGTGACTGTCAGTGTCAAAGCCTGGGGGTGGGGGAAGCATTGCTGAGATTATGGGGGTGGGGGTCGGGG
>NW_023219973.1:0-667 GCF_002007445.2 Ailuropoda melanoleuca | reverse complement strand
GCTACGTGGCCATCTGCCGCCCACTCCACTACCCACTGCTCATGAGGCCCCAGGTCTGCCTGGGCTTGGCCTTGTCCTCATGGCTTGGGGGACTTCTGGTCTCCGTGGCTAAAACAACATGCATTGCCAGTCTGTCGTACTGCGGCCCCAACGTCCTCAACCAATTTTTCTGTGATGTCTCTCCTCTGCTAAACCTGTCCTGCACTCACGTGGCCCTGACTGAGCTGGTGGACTTCATCTCTGCCATCGTCATCTTCTGTGGAACACTGTTGGTAGCGCTGGCCTCCTACTCAGGCATCGGGGTGGCCGTGCTCCGCATGCCGTCGGCCGCTGCCCGGCGCAAGGCCTTTTCCACCTGCGCCTCCCACCTGATGGTGGTGGGCATCTTCTACTCAGCAGCCCTCTTCATCTACTGCCGTCCCAGCCGCATCAAATCCATGGACCTCAACAAGGTGCTGTCAGTCATCTACACAGTGGTCACGCCCATGTGCAACCCCGTCATCTACTGCCTGCGGAACAGGGAGGTCCATGTGGTGCTTCGGAAAACTCTCCACTGGCCTTGACTGCAGTCTTGGATCATTGGACCTCTTGTCTCCTGATTGAAGATCTGCCATGGCCACGAAATTCCAACCATGACACCGAAAGGCAAAAGAACAACTGAAGGAAT
>NW_023219972.1:0-667 GCF_002007445.2 Ailuropoda melanoleuca | reverse complement strand
GTCATTGTTTAGAGTCCTGGGTCAAGGTAGAAGTATGCGTCTAGTTTCCTGGCCAACTGGGGCCACCATTCTAGCTCTGCAGAAGGACAAAGCCACTGGCAGGAATTTCTACTTAGGCACCTTTATGAGGAGAAATTCAGTCAGACAATATCCTACTGATGGTTGCCGTAAGCCCCACCCCTTTCTCCTTCAAAATATGATCTCCAACAGTGAAGCCCCATAGATTTCCCACTTGATCCCCAGGAAGCGTGATCTGAGTGAGCTTTCTGGAAAGTGACCCACAGTGTTGGGAGAGCTAGATGTCCACCATGGACTCTCTTTTTCCCACTGGAGCAACTATAGGCCCAATAGGTCTCTCTTGGTGTGATGCTTTGTCAGCCTGGAGAGGAAAATGCGGTCAGAGTTTAGGCATTCCTCTTAACATTTCTAATGGTGTACTTCTCATTGTATGTGGTTGAGGGATTTCATTCAGTGTCACTGCCATGTTCTAGAATTTCCACAATGATATCTTATCTATGGAGAGTTGTTAGTTGGTGTTCTTGTGAGGAGGACTGAAGTCAGGAACAACTTATGTCACTCTTGATGATGTCACTCTTCCTGAAGTTTTTAATTTGAATGAAGTTCCACTATTGCATTATTCCTTGGATCATGCCTTGGTGTTGTATCT
>NW_023219971.1:0-667 GCF_002007445.2 Ailuropoda melanoleuca | reverse complement strand
CCGCTGGCCCAACTTTGGGGGATGAGGTGCCCCAGTTTTTATACTTAGGATGAATAGCTAAGCAGCTCAGCACAGCTCATAGAGCCCCATCTGTGTTGGATATTGTGTGGTTTCAGGCCTGGGTTTGCTTCTGACCAATGATGGGACCATCAGAGGCTATCTTCCTTTTCTATATCATGTTTCTTTACCTGTGGGATGGGAGAAATGCTTCAGAGTTCTTATGGACCCTTTTGGCAGTCTAGTGAAGACTCTGTGGACCCCTCCTCTAAATAATTTTTTAAATGCATAAAATAAAATACACAGGACTGCAAAGGAAACCATTATATTGAAATCAGATATAAAACTAGTAAATGTGTGGCATAATAACATATGTACCTCTTATTAAAATTAGATATAACTATTGTAATTTCAAATTATTGATGAGTACAAGTGATATTTTGCAATATCTGCTGTAATTCTAATATGATAAACTATCTGGAATTTCCATCAAAAACCAAGTCATAGGTGCAATCAGTACTATTGTGGTTTGTGATTTATATTTTTAATTAGAGGAAATGCCACACTTCAGTTAGAGCTTAGTGAAAATAACAGTGTAATTGTTTTTCCCATCCCAGTTTATGGAACGTCAGATTGTATCTGTGAACCTGTTTGGTGGTCATGGAACTCA
>NW_023219970.1:0-1605 GCF_002007445.2 Ailuropoda melanoleuca | reverse complement strand
AAGAGTTCAGTGTGGGAAGTCACTGCAGATGTGGTAGAAATAGCAAAAGAACGAAAATTAGAGCCTGAGGACGTGACTAAATTGCCATAATTTCATGATCAAATTTTAATATATGTNACTGCAGATGTGGTAGAAATAGCAAAAGAACGAAAATTAGAGCCTGAGGATGTGACTAAATTGCCATAATTTCATGATCAAATTTTAATATATGAGGAGTTGCTTTTTATGGACAAGCAAAGAAAGTGGTTTCTTGAGATGAAATCTACTCCTGGTGAAGATGCTGTGGAGATTGTTGAAATGACAACAAAGGATTTGGAATAGTGCATAAAATTGGTAGATAAAGTACCAGGAGGATTTGAGAAGATTGACCCCAGTTTTGAAAGAAGGTCTGCTGTGGGTAAAGTGCTACCAAACGGAATCTCATGCTACAGAGAACCCACTGGTGAAAGGAAGACTCAATCAATGCAACAAAACTCATTGTCATTTTAAGAAAATGCCCAGCCACCCCAACCTTCAGCAACCACCCCCCTCATCACTCAGCAGCCATTAACATCAAGGCAAGAACCCCCACCAGCAATGATATTACAACTAGCTGAAATCTCAAACGATGGCTGGCAGTATTTAGAAACGTAGTGTTTATATTTAAAAAACATTATTTTTTTATTCATCATGCTATCGCACACTTTAAAGACTGCAGTATAGTGTAAATATAACTTTGATATGCACTGGGAAACCAAATATTTGTTGCCTCACTTTATTGTGCTATGTGCTTACTGCAGAGGTCTGAAACTGAATTGGCAATACCCGAGGTATGCCTGTACTTTGCCAGGCTATTTAAAACTCTGCCTTAGCCTTCACTTCCTGCTTTCATAGAGCCTAAATGTCATTGAGTGGTGACCATTCTAGTGTCTTCTTGACCTTTTCTGAATATGCATCCAGCCCTGGGCATGTATGGGTGGTCCTCTAGATTCCCTGGTATATATTCAGGTGGTTCTCCTGGCCCGTGTTCTTACATGTATCTCCCTCCCAAGCCTCATTCTTTGCAGAGTTTTCAGTCTGTTTGTCCCTTTCCTGATCTTATACCTTGCATCAGGCAGTTTTGATGAGAATATTTGCCTCAAATGATGTTGATAAAATCTACCCTGCTGGCCTCTCCAGGAAGTCTCTCAGGCAGATGAAACAAAATCAAGTCAGTGAGCTAATTCTTTGTGGAGCCGCCTAATGCAAGACATACCACCAGGATCCTTTGAGCTCAGGGTCTGTATTGTTCTCTCTGACACCAGCAGCCCCATGAGGAATGTGGGCCACCATACTCATAGCTGCCATTGACCTGGGAAGTAGGAAATGATGGGTAGGTTAAAATTCCACAATATTCTCTCCCCAAAATGTATCAGCTTCTTTCTTCATTAATCATTCCACTGGTTGTTGTCGCATTCCTTTTAGGCTTAATAGTTCCTAAACTTTGGGAAATGGCTCAGCAGTAATTTAAATAGCTAAACAGACATCGAAAATATGACCCAGACACTCCACTGATATTTGTGCAAGAGTAATAAAAGCATATGTACATACAAAGTGTTTACAAGAATGCAACTAACAGCTTTATTT
>NW_023219969.1:0-667 GCF_002007445.2 Ailuropoda melanoleuca | reverse complement strand
TATATATATATATATATAAAACCCTAGGCATTCTACCAAAAAACTATTAAAACTAATAAATTTAGTAGAGTTACAGGATAAAAAATTAATACACAGAAATCTTTTGTATTTCTATGCACTAATAACAAAGTAGCAGGAAGATAAATTAAAACAATCTTATTTACAATTATATCAAAAAGAATAAAATATCTAGGAATAAATTTAATCAAGGAAGTGAAAGATCTGTACTCTGAAAATGCTGTGACGTCGATGAAAGAAATTGAAGAGACATAAATGGATAAATGGAAAGCTATACCATGATCATGGATTGGAAGAATTAACATTTTTAAACTGTTCACACTACACAAAGCAATCTACAGATTCAGTGCAATCCTTTTCAAAATACCAATGACATTGTTTTAAAGAACTAGAATAAATAATCCTAAAATTTGTATGTAAACATAAAGACCCTGAATGGCCAAAGTAATTGTGAGAAAGAACAAATCTGGAGGTATCAGAATTCTGGATTTAAAACTATACTACAAACCTGCAGTAATCAAAACAGTATGGTACTGGAACAAAATGAGACACATAGATCAGTAGAGTGGAATAGAGATTCCAGAAATCAACCCATAGTTATATGATCAATTAATCTATGACAAAGGAGGCAAGAATATAAAATAGGGGG
>NW_023219968.1:0-667 GCF_002007445.2 Ailuropoda melanoleuca | reverse complement strand
GCTCTCCTCTCCGCCCTTAGAGATTCTATATTCTCTTTAATATTTTCGTTAATATTTTTTTTTAATCCTACACATCATCTTGACCACTGTTACTCTGAACTCTATTTCTGACAATTTGGTCATATCCATATCCATCAGTTCTGTATCAGATGCCACAGACTCATTATCTTTTCTTTGCTGGGGGGGATTTCTCCTCTTTGTCATTCTGATGAGGAGAGGTTAGGGGTTTCACAGAGCCCAAATTATTGACCAGGACCCAGGCAGTGTGCACTTGTTTTATAGGGACCTTAGGAATATGGGCTTCTTGATTTTTCAGCCTGCGTTCTGTGGGAGGGGCCTGCCATGCTGATACTCAGGCAACCCTGTTTGGGTAGAGTTGCCCTGTCCCCTTGCAAGGGGGGATGGGGATGGGCACAACGTGAGCTGGTATTTCTGGGGTTTTGTTCTCTGGCGGCTTTCCCTGGTGGTTTTCCGTGACTCTTCTGAGAGTCAGAGAAACAGTGGCTCTATCCTAGCCTCTGTGTCAGGACAGAGAGATTGCAGTCTGCTGTCCACTGAGTTCTCTTGGCCTTTTTAACTCTGTTTCTGTTTGTGTTGCTAAAAACCCTGCAGCGTCTCCGGTTGTGCACCCCACAGCTGCTCTCCCCGCCCTCACTTCCAGGGCCTG
>NW_023219966.1:0-667 GCF_002007445.2 Ailuropoda melanoleuca | reverse complement strand
CCCCAAGGGGGCCCTATTTTCAAAATACGTGAACTACAATTTGACCTTGCCTTGATAACTCAGAGTTGGAGGTCAACCAACAGCCTTGTATTGGGTGCCTACTCCTGCTCAGGCCATGAGCTGTCTGGGAAAAAAGCAAACACCCCTGTACCCGTGGAAGTTATGTTCCAGAGATGGAGTCACACAAAAGACATAATAAATGAAAGACAGATGGCAGATAGGTGATAGGTAGCTAGATGACAGATCGATAGATAGATAGATAAATAAATAGATGATAGATAGATAGATAAATAGATAGATAGATGAGAGATGACAAATATTATGTCCAAAGGTAGTAAGTACTACAGAAAAAAATAGAGGAAAATTTCCAAGAGCTGGGATGGGACATAATTAAGGATAAGGTGCTCAGGGTGGGACTCACTGAGGTTGGGGACATTGGAGCAGAGGCCTGAAGCAGGTGAGGAATCAGGCCAGCAGAGGTCTGGGGAAGAGCATTCCAGGCAGAGGGGACAAGCAAATACAAAGCCCTTGATTCGGGAGGTCGTTATGAATATTGGTTATGCGTTACTATATTCTACAAAACAGTAAACCTCAGTGTCTGTGAGTTCATAGGGTTTGCGCTCCTCCACTAAGCAACCTCAGACTTCAATGCACAAATGCTTCATTG
>NW_023219965.1:0-667 GCF_002007445.2 Ailuropoda melanoleuca | reverse complement strand
TTAAAACCTAGGATTTATTCTTGATGTTTTCCTTTTTCTCATGCTCTACATCCATTCTCTCACTATTCCAATTGGCTGTACCTGAAACATCCTCCATATGCATCTATAGCTTTTCATCTGCACCTCATCACATCTATTGAAGCCACCATCATTCCTTGCTACATGACTGCAGTTCCCTTGTTTCTTTTCTTATGCATCCATTCCCTTCTTAGTATCAGGAAAAAAAAATTTCAACATCTAAACCATCTCATGTTACTACTCAGTTTCACACTGTATAGGAATAAAAGCTAAACTCCTTTTTCTCTTCTGAAAGGTTTTACGTGATACGGCTTCTGTCTACTTCTCTTACCTCATGTTAAACTCTCTCTGTACTGCTTCCTATGCACAGCCACACAGGGTCTCTTTTATTTAAGCATGCCTAGTCCATTACTGCCATAGGAACTTTGAACTCACTGTTGTTTTTCTGTGGAATCCCCATGTCCTCATTGTCCATGTCTGATTCTTTATTATCATTTAGACGTCACCTCTAATGACCACTTCTGTCACAAAATCTAAGAAAACTACCTTAATTGCACCCTGTAATTATCTTAAAATCACTCAGTTTTATTTTTACTTTAGTATTTATCTCCATGGACAGTCTTTCTTATCTCTTTGCTTATTGTTTTTC
>NW_023219964.1:0-667 GCF_002007445.2 Ailuropoda melanoleuca | reverse complement strand
CTCCTCCGCCATCTTAACTCCTCCCCCAACAAGGTCAGACTTAATAATAACTCACAGGAATTTACACCATGACATCCTATGTACTTGTCCCTTTCTCTAAGCTTCTTTACAGCCAGTGCAGTGAGAGAAACTGTTACCTGATTTACAGTGTCTTTACAGAAAACTGTCAGGGGAAGCTTAACGTTTCCTGAAACTTAGACATAAGAGAAATTTTTTCCATGTGTCCTTAACTAGAATTCTCTGACCTGAAACATGTTCTATTCAGATAGAATGTTTTGTGGTGTTGTTTCTCATGGTAAATATAACGCCGGCAACACGACAAACAATTTACTTGAAATTTGGTCCAGATGCATTATGAAGTATACTTTTATCTTTGATAAATTAAATGTCCAGAGCAGCAGTTTTCATGTGTTCTGCAGATTCCAAGAGAGACTTGTAAGTGTCTTAGAAGCTTTCTTCAGAGAGATGAGGCATGGAGCTAATTGAAGTGGAAGCAATACAGGCAAGAAACAGCTCTGTTCTGCATAAAATTTAAGAAATGCTTTTACTCCTTAAAAAAATTGGAAAATTACTAGTCTATAGAAATGTTAGATTTTTGGAGAATTATTCTGAATTTTTTGTAAAACTCAAGTCATATATGTATATATATATATACACATATATATAT
>NW_023219963.1:1426-1541 GCF_002007445.2 Ailuropoda melanoleuca | reverse complement strand
CGAGGACTCAGCGCCCTTCTCATTGGTAATAAAGCAGAGCGTCCTGGAAAACCCCTCCAGTGAACAGCAGCCTTTTCACTGGGGACCCCAATTCCACATTGGTTGTAGGGGCCTT
>NW_023219963.1:971-1122 GCF_002007445.2 Ailuropoda melanoleuca | reverse complement strand
TCGTGAATAGGGAAACATGAGGGAAAGTGGTCGCGGAAGCCTGACGAGAGTGCCCCATAGTGGTCTCTGAGACACCGCACAGTCCAGGGAAATATAAACGATCATCATCTCTCGTGAGTAAGGGAGCGTGAATGAAAACCTTCCAGATTTT
>NW_023219963.1:569-832 GCF_002007445.2 Ailuropoda melanoleuca | reverse complement strand
GGAGGATCCAGCCCTTAGAACCAAGAAACAAAGTGTGAGGGGAAAGCCCTTGAAGTCACGACGGCCTTATGGAAGGTGGAACAGGAATCAAGGTGCTTTGGTACCGTGAGTGAAACACGACGAACAGAGCACTGAGAAAGACAATTCGGGAAAAAACCGGTTCCAACGCNGAAATGTTTGCTTCCTGGGGAAATCCTGTCAAAACAGCTGGCGGCAATGGAACAAAAAGGCCCAAAACACGTCCGTCAGAAACAACATCGTAG
>NW_023219963.1:0-548 GCF_002007445.2 Ailuropoda melanoleuca | reverse complement strand
CATGAGGGAAAGTGGTCGCGGAAGCCTGACGAGAGTGCCCCATAGTGGTCTCTGAGACACCACACAGTCCAGGGAAATATCAACGATCATCATCTCTCGTGAGTAAGGGAGCGTGAATGAAAACCTTCCGGATATTCGAGGACTCAGCGCCCTTCTCATTGGTAAAAAAGCAGATCATCCAGGGAAACACCTCCAGCGAACAGAAGCCTTTTCACTGGGGACCCCGATTCCACATTGGGTGTAGGGGCCTGGGGAGGANCCCGATTCCACATTGGTTGTAGGGGCCTGGGGAGGATCCAGCCCTTAGAACCAAGAAACAAAGTGAGAGGGGAAAGTCCTAGAAGTCAGGACGGCCTTATGGAAGGTGGAACAGGAAACAAGGTGCTTTGATACCGTGAGTGAAAAGCGACGAACACAGCACTGAGAAAGACTATTCGGCCAAAACCCGCTTCCAACGAAATGCTTGCTCCCTGGGGCAATCCTGTCAAAACTGTTGGCGGCAATGGAACAAAAAGGCCCAAAACACGTCCGTCAGAAACAACACCGTA
>NW_023219962.1:0-667 GCF_002007445.2 Ailuropoda melanoleuca | reverse complement strand
TTTTTTCACCGCAACTGCTCTCTTTATTTTTTTTTATTTTAATGTTTTTTTTTATTATATTATGTTAGTCACCATACAGTACATCTTGACCTGATGAACACTTTTAAAATTAGGAAAAATGAAAAATAATTTTTGAAAACTTATTTTGAAATTCTTTAAAAGCCAGTCTCAGCAACTTCCTAATGGAGGAGCTTCTGAAAAAAATGCATGTGTATAAGGTAGAAATTTTATTTCCAACCTTCCTTGATATTAGTTTAAAACTAAATAGTGAACATGGTGTCCAATATGGACCTTAATGAACCTCGTCTTCTGGTATTCATATTCCTCTATAATCCTCTCCCACATCAAATATTGTTGACCTGTGTAATCAACGAGAGTATTGCAAAAATGACAATGTGTGATTCTGAGACTACATAATCAAAGGCATTATGGCCATGTTGTGGTTGAAGAAATCACTCACTCTGGGGGATATCATGAGGACATTCAAGCATCCCTATCAACTGGCCTATGTGATGTGCAACTGTGACTATGTGCTAAGAGTCACTGAGGTATTGAGGCTTGCTCTTTCTATGAGCTCTTTCTGAGATCATAACCTGAGCTGAAATCAAGAGTCAGATGCTCAACCGACTGAGCCACCCAGGTGCCCCAAAGCTTACTCCTAACAGCT
>NW_023219960.1:0-667 GCF_002007445.2 Ailuropoda melanoleuca | reverse complement strand
TCCTTGCTGTGCTGAGAATTTGGTAAGCCCTCATCAGTGCTCCCACCAGGAATCCCTTCCAGACCTCGTCGTCGGGGCGAGACGCAGGGAAACAATGCCGCCTTCTGTGTGTTTAGCGAAGCACCTTTTCACACGTGCTTGCCCCCACTCTCGCACCAGTTTGGGTAGGGTTTGGGGGTCAGCCAGTGCTGCTGGTGCTGGCCGGCTGCCACCCTCAGTGGGGCCTCTCCCCCTCCCCCCGGGAGTCAGCAGGTCCCCATGGCCCCACGGTCCCCCTGGGCTGTGCGCACCGTGTGGCGGGGGTTCTCAGGTGGGAAATGCTGGATTGGGAGCAGGTGGCCGGCAGGACCGGGGACCTCCTGGGAGGCCTCCCTACATCAGGCTTAGGGAGGCAGGAGCCCTCAGACACCCAGGGGCGCTGGGCCTGAGAAGGGGCCTTGCAGACCTTCCCTCCTTCCTCTCCCAAGGCGGATGGGCTGTGCCCAGGCCGAGAGCTCAGCCCGGGAGCCAGGTAGCGAATGGGCGTGAAGGCACCTCGTGGACCGCTAACCAGGCGTGACAGTGTCATCGTTGCTGTCCACCATCTGTGCCTCAGAGCTGTGCCCATGCCTGCTCCGCCCTGCCCCACCCTGTGCTCTGCGGAGGCCACACACCCAGCACACTCCTG
>NW_023219959.1:0-6814 GCF_002007445.2 Ailuropoda melanoleuca | reverse complement strand
TATATAATATATATATTATATATATATAAGCACCTATTACTATAAGAGATAGAAGCACAAGCCTATTGACCTGGGAAAACCAAGGGAAGTCTATTGGTACCAATATATTTTGAACTGTAAAATTTCAGGAGATAAAATAAAAATAATGGATTAAGGAAGAGAAAAATCATGATCTATAACTGAGATGTCCCCCCAAATCAGAGAGATAGGACAGTCTGGGAGTGTGAGAAAATGATGATTTAATTCAGTGATAGAACACTGAGTGGTGGTGTGGTAGTCACATAATGTATACATCTTATAAGTGCTACCTTCTTGTCTTAATGCCCCCAAATCTTCTTTTTGCTTAAATAAAGTAAAACAAAATAGAAGCACATCACCTGGCTTTTATGGTTGTCCATTATCTGGCCCCAAATTTCTCTGTTAGAACCCCTTAATTTAGTGAGAGTATAGTTTCTATGGAGATCATCCNTCTGGCCCCAAATTTCTCTGTTAGAACCCCTTAATTTAGTGAGAGTATAGTTTCTATGGAGATCATCCCTACGTTAATCTGAAGCAAAGCATGTTTCTCCCTCTATGATATTTTACTGACACTTCTCACCGAACTGCTCCTCTCTTCACAGCCAATCCCTGCCTCCCTTTTTTTCATTCCTTTTTAGGAATCTAATTTTTTTTTTAAGATTTTATTTATTTATTTTTTCTGAAAGAGATTTAGAGAGAGAGAATGAGTGGGGGATGTAGCAGAGGGAGAATATACAAACAGACTTCTGCTGTGCATGGAGCTGGATAGGGGGTGAGTGGGTGGGGTTTGAACCTAACACCCATCAGATCAGAACATAGGCCAAAACTAAGAGTCAGGCACTTAACTGACTGAGGCTCCCAATTGCCCCAGGAATCTAACTTTTCAGAACAAATTAATCATTTTTTTTTCTTATCTATACATGTCAGAGACGATTGGAACTGTAAATCAGAGCTTATAGTTAAAACACCTCCAGTTTACCATACTGCACTAATATTATTTTAGCTGGATGGCAAATAAATTTTATATTTTAGTTAGATATGGAATTTTATTAGGGGTAGATGGGTGATTTGAGTCAGTAATTAAAAAATATATTTTACTTAGGGAAAGACAGTATAACCTTATGGAACACTTGAGTTTCAGGGAAGTCTGTTGGAAACTCCAATTTGCATATTTAAAACCCTTACTTCATTTCCTTGTCATTTTTGAAACTTCACCAACAAACCAATTCATATTCAAGGGAACTTTTACTTTTGGAACCAAAATTCACTTGGTATTATCACATAGAGTTGTGTGTAATTCTTATGTAGTAAATGATCTTATCTAGAGGTATGCTATCCCTCCAACTTGTTTGTAAAGAGGTTGAGGACATATTTCTAAGCCCCATTACATAGATGGCAGATATGAGTATGTACTTAGTACATATTGGTGACTGAGTTGATGGTGTTATTGATTTATTGAAGGATTGGTGATTTATCAGAAAGGAAGAGTTTCTCAAAAATCATACTCAAGTACATTTTAGATCATTTGGCATCAATATTAAAAGTTACAGAAATACTGTAAGACAGAATAATGATGAATTGTAGTAATTTCTTAAATTGATGTAATAGAAGGTAAAATTGTGGCCAACATGAACCTCAATTTGCGGATGTAATTTCTTCTTAAAGCATAATCCAAGCCAGATACTCAAGAGGTCAGGAATAATAGGTGCAAACTTGTGTCCAAATCAATAAATGTGTTTTTTTAAGAGAGAATCTCCAAGTGTATATATTTTGAAATTATATAGGGATATAATTTTTCAGCAGTTGAGATGCATGTATATTATATTCTCATCAGACACGTAGGTATATACTTAATAAAGTATCTATTAGAGTGTCTAATTGACAAATGAAGAAAAAGCGTCAAGACAAAGTGATCTGATCAAGATCATACAGCAAAGTCATTAGTTCTCAGAACTCACCAGAGCTCACCATCACTTGAGAGCTTTGTTACCCCTGAAAATCTCAGTCCACAAAGGAAGACCTTCAGTTAATGCTCATGGTTAAAGCATGACATTTGCATTGAAAAAAAAAAAAAACATTTTGCAAGTGATTTCAGTATATGAAAACCTGAGAGCTATTGGTTTATGTGTTGATGGAATTAGAATGATAAAAGTGCAATTCTGAATCCAGTTTCACTGCTATTGCCAAGTCACTATTTCCCAATTTTCTCTGCAGATGAACGATTTCTACATTCACTGTAACCATGGAGTTGAACAGCAGTGTGAATGAGTTCATTCTGCTTGGGTTAACACAGAATGTGCTAAAGGAGAAAGTCGTGTTTGTGGTCTTCTTGTTTCTCTACCTTGCAACTCTGATGGCAAATTTACTGATTGTGATGACCATAAGATACAGCCGAATACTTGGGAGCCCCATGTACTTCTTCCTTTCCTACTTGTCCTTTTCTGATGCCTGTTTCTCAACAACCACTGCTCCTAGGTTGATAGTAGATTCTGTATCTGAGAAGAAAGTCATCTCCTTCAATGAGTGCATGACCCAGATTTTTGCATTTCACTTCTTTGGGTGCATGGAGATCTTGGTGCTTGTCCTCATGTCCTTAGATCGCTATGTGGCCATTTGTAAGCCCCTGCGGTACACAACCATCATGAGCCAGCATGTCTGTGGTACAATGGTGAATGTGGCCTGGGTGGTATCTTGTATCCATTCTTCTGCACAGATTTTCTTGGCTTTGAAACTACCATTCTGTGGACCCAATGTTATTGATAATTATTTCTGTGATATGACACCTTTGTTGAAACTTGCATGCATGGACACTCATGTAATCAATTTACACANACTTGTAGTTTTTAATAGTGGGGCTATCTGCATGGTAAGTTTCATAGTCCTGCTTACCTCTTACATTTTCATCTTACGTTCTTTGAATAACAAGAGTGCAGAAGGAAGAAAGAAAGCCCTCTCTACCTGCACATCCCACATTATCGTTGTCATCTTATTTTTTATTCCATGTATATTCACATATAATCGTCCTGTAACTACATTTCCAGTGGACAAGATGGTGGCTGTGTTTTACACTATTGGGACACCTGTGCTCAACCCTTTGATTTACACACTGAGAAATGCAGAAGTGAAAAATTCCATGAGGAATTTATGGTGCAAGAAACACTGACTTGTAATGGGAAAAAACAGAGGACTCCAATTTTAAATTCTGTAACATTTTGAATAAATTTGGAGTGATAGAAAAGAAAAATGTTTTCATCTCAATGTGGACAATTGAACCCTCTCCCAGTAGGATGTTAATCAATAGGGAAAACAAGAGTTTTCTTCAGTTTTGCCAATCTCAAAGTTCTCCAGATATATTTGTTATATAATGGCCATCAATGAAGTTGACACTGAACACAAGAGATGTAAGTAAAAGATTGTCAAAGTAGAATTTTGTAAAGCAAATGTCAACCAAGATCCTGACAGGGTCAGAGATGAAGGGGTCAAGAACCCAAAAATGAGTGAACTGAATGAGAATATTTTCTTCAGGAGGGATTCTCCAACAATATGAGTGCTTAATTATATTGGAATAGTGTTTTTCAGATTTCAAAGCACATAGATAAAAAACTTAATACATGAAATCTATGTGTGTATATGTGTGCATAATTTATTTTTTTANGGAGGGATTCTCCAACAATATGAGTGCTTAATTATATTGGAATAGTGTTTTTCAGATTTCAAAGCACATATAAAAAACTTAATACATGAAATCTATGTGTGTATATGTGTGCATAATTTATTTTTTTTAATTCTTAGGGAAGCTTAGGATAAGGTAGGGCAAGTATTCTACTCCATTTTTCATATGAAAGCAAAATTTCAAGGTAGTTAAGTCAGTTGCCCAAGGAAAGTGCAAGTTCTGCCATGTTCAGTCTTGGAGGGAGTCAAAATTCTCAAAGGACATTTAATTTTTACTCCCCAAATGCAAAGGTTTGATGCAAGGCAGTTCGTTTCTGAAGCAACAGATAGATCTGGGAGAGGCTTGAACTTCTGCAGATTTACAAAGATTCATAGAGGATTAAAGGCAGGAGAAGGTAACATAACATGGAACAAAAAGAAGGAATTCAGAGGTCAGTCCACTGGTCTTCCCATGATGTCACTTCTTTTCTTCTCTTTGCAGATTAAACCCTTGTAAATGGCATCTTGCCTACAGCTGCTAGTACGGTGATGGATAGCAGTGTGACTGAATTCATTCTGTTTGGGTTGACACAGGATGCAGGAAAGAAGAAAGCAATACTTGGGGTCTTCTTGATTCTTTACCTTGCCAGTCTGCTGGGGAACTTTCTCATTGTAGTGACTATTAAAACAAGCAGGACCCTCGGGAGTCCCACGTACTTCCTATTCTATCTGTCCTTTGCTGATGCCTGCTTCTCTACAACCAAAGCCCCGAGATTGATTGCAGATGCCCTTTCTCAGAAGAAGTCAATTTCTTACAATGAGTGCGTGACTCAGGTCTTTGCAGCCCACTTCTTTGTGTGCATGGAAATCTTTGTGCTCATCCTCATGGCTCTTGATCTCTGTGTAGCCACTTTTAAGTCCTTGGGATACACGACCATCATGAGCTGCAATGTCTGCAGTGTGCTGGTGATTCTGAGCTGGGTGGGATCCTGTATCCACTCTGGTGTATGCAGTTATGGTGTAGTCAAGTATGATTTCTGTTGATACATGATATTCAGGGATTCTAATGTGTATTTCCTTAACACCTTGGTTTTGCTTCATAGACAGGTAAGATAAAATATTCCCCCAGTGCAAAAAAATTATTAATAAATTTTAATTGCACTAAGTTTTTGTATATTTAGTTGTATTAATATTAATAAATATTAACATATATATATATATATTCCTTTTTTCTGAGAGGATTGCATTAGAATAGGATTACATACAGTCCATAACAATATTGAAAACCTATGATGGCCCTTAGTTGGATGCAATTGATATCTGATCATATTCACATGATAATTTAGCTTCCTGTACAAATTTGTTTTCAGAAGGAAAAGTACTGACTAGTGACAGAATGATCATGTGTGTGTGCACACACCAAATCTTTTCCTAGATTTTATTCTAATCTTTAAGAATGTGGTCATAAGAGCTAATCCATATGGAACTGGAACTTAGAGAGTGGAGGGTGCTGTCTTGAGAATCTGGGACTTGGGGAACTTGTTCTGAGAAAATTCTGCTCTGGAATTTATGCCTGAGCCTGCCTCACAGGGGAATCTACATGGATGGACCCTCAAATTCCAGTCAAAGCAAGAAATCTCAGTGAAAACATGGACTGTCCCTGGAGAACCTCTCAAAGTTTGGTGAATGATGAGAGAAGGGTAGTCTCATACTTGGCAGTGATGGGCAGTATCATCCAGGAAGCTGACTTTTGGTGGGGTCCTTCCCATTGCTCTTCACAAGGGAGAAGGAAGAGGCAGTGAGGGTGTTTGGCAGCAGGAATATGCAGAAGGGAGGATAAAGGGTAGAAGGGAGACTAGAGAACCATGAACAGTGAAGAGCAAGGAAAGTTAAAAGGGAAAGTGGGAACTTTGTCCAGGTTGGAGAAATAACTTTGCCTTCTTGTATTTTGAGTCACTTCTGGGTACTTGAACATTTGAAGGAAAAAAAATGAAGTTTCAGAGTATCTCTATATCATTGACCTAGTGTAGCTTAGCTTCCTTGGCTGCCATGTTTGTTTGGGTATCAGGTAAAAGCACTTTTTATTTCTTAGTTCCTAACAGTGTCTCCAAAGAAAAAATGCAGATTCCTTGGGAGAACCTAGGATTAGAAATTCTGCTTCAGTGTTTAATCAAGTTTGGTCTTTCAGATTTGTATTAGAATGTTTTAAAATAATTACTTTCATTTTTGAAGATACCCTACCTGATATATCTAATACCTACCTACCACCACCACCACCACCACAACATAATCTCATTATCAAGTACTATCATGTGATGCTCTTTCAGTACCTGAGTTTATAATTACCATCAAATTGGTGCCAGGAAGTATTACTTTAGGTGATAGAGGCTAAGGAGAAAAGAATACAATGAACTTCACAAGTATGTGAAAAATTTCTGCCAATGGAAGACACAATGTTATCATGTCCCACCAAACATTCCCAGAATTCCTATCTAGGAAGTGGTGGCAGAATAAAAATATTTAAGTCCCAAAGAAGGACGTTTGTCAGAGAAATGAGGGTATTTGAGAAATACTTGTTTGCACTCATATAAAAGCTCCATTTTTATGGACAAAATTTTGTGTATTTAAACCTTATCTGTAAATGGGGAAGGCTTCAAAGTAAATTGAAAGGAGATTGACTTTAGTAAGTAGTCATGAGGAAAGGGGAAAAGGAATTAATCCTAGCATTGGAAGAGGAGAAAGGAAAAGAAGTCTGAAAATCAATCTTTGATTGGTCAGGGAAAAATTATAAAATGACTTTCTAAAAGATCCAAGAGAGCTCTTATAAACCCCTTTTGTGATTTCAGTGGTGAGGGGAGCTATTTTCAGTTCCCCTCATCTCTATGTTCAGGTTGGAGGCTTTTTGTGCAGACAAGCACATCAGGATCTGGGACAGAGTCATCACCAGGGTGTCAACAGACAACAAGGACAGTTTGTGTTAAGACCATTTTTGCACCAGTTACTTCAAATAGCAGGACAACGGAGGGGCTCTGTAGGACTCTGGCAGGTGACATCCAGTTACGGAGTTCTGTGGGTACTACAGAGATCTGTCACCCTCCTCTTTTCTTCAGCTCATGAATCAGAAAGAGACGATCAGATCAAGAAG
>NW_023219958.1:0-667 GCF_002007445.2 Ailuropoda melanoleuca | reverse complement strand
GATTTTGTTGCAGATAAATGTTTTAATCGTTGGTTCCTTTTGGTAATAAGAGAAAAAACATCTAGAGCAAATCTTTATTCAGAAGAAAAAAAATAGGATTTGCAACAGACTTTGAATGTACTCTTCCCAACTTTCAACTCAGCCTATTCCAAAAATCCTATCAACATGTGTGATTGTGATTATGTACAGTAAGGAAAGAGAGTGGTATGATCAGGGAGGGGCCCAAGGGGAGTTCTAGAGTTCTAAATTGGGTAATGGGTACATGGCTGCCCGTTTTATGATTATTTCCCTAAAGTGTACACATACGTTTATGTACCTTCTATATGTATATTATATTTAATCTGAACAAAGTAAATAAGAATATTCATATAAGTTACTGCATGGGCCCCTGGAAGAAATGTCTCAGAAATAACTATATCCTAAAGACAACCAAAAGGGGGAAAAAAGTTACTCTCTACACCTTTCTACTCCCTTTTTTCACCCTGTTGAATACTAATCAAGATGAGTTGTCTTCCCCTACCAATCTTTCTCATGTGAAGCCCATATTACCACCATGCAGAAACAGTTGTAAAACTTGACCCCTGGACATTTAAGAGTCAAATTAGGGCAAATAAAATGATTGAATAAAAGCTAAATCTTAATCGGCTTTAAGACATTAAATATATTA
>NW_023219957.1:0-667 GCF_002007445.2 Ailuropoda melanoleuca | reverse complement strand
GAGGCTGATAAGCACTACTGTGTGCCTTTACTTTATAAAAGTGACAATAAATCAAGCCCATTTAGTGAAGGGATAGCTCTCTGACCTCCCTAATCCCCTCTTTCTAAACAAATCTATAGTTGGGAAATGAAAGAACCTCCTTTACCAGAGTAATTTCCTATTTTCTCTCAGCTAAAATATTTTAACCAGAGGGACAGTTTTTAGTACTCAGAGCTGAAAACCTCTGCAGTTCCTGGTGAATGTGAAGTCATAAGCTGAGGGTAGCTCTCTCTCTGTAATTCAAGGTGGAGTTCATGGTACAATGGTGTAAAAGTAAAGGGCCTCCCTCGTGGAACTGGTTATTTAAAGGAATTTCTTTTTTTTCTTGCTGAACACTGTTGGGTATAATGCAAAACTTCTTCTAGAAGAGCCTCCTAATAAAATACACTGGCTGTTTCTACCTAATGGGATTCATTTAATAAATACTGTGCTGATGAGTCTTCATGGCCTCAGACCCTCTGAGAGCAAGCTCTCCATTAGTGAAACCAGGGAAAGAAGGGAGCCTGGACTGTTCCATATTAAATTAACCACTAGAGGGGCTGAACATGGAGTTTAAGCAAAGTGCATTGCCAGACGTAAAGCTAAATAATTCAAATAAGTATGCCCCAAATGAAAATCTTTTTTTTTC
>NW_023219956.1:0-667 GCF_002007445.2 Ailuropoda melanoleuca | reverse complement strand
GTGGGAGAGGAAGAAGCAGGCTCATAGCAGAAGAGCCTGATATGGGACTCGGTCCCATAACGTCAGGATCATGCCCTGAGCCAAAGGCAGATGCTTAACCACTGTGCCACCCAGGCGCCCCTATTATTATTACTTTTAAAGATTTATTTATTTATTTGTCAGAGAGAGAGAGAGAGAGCCTGAGCAGTGGGAGGGGCAGAGGGAGAAAGAGAAGCAGACCCCCCTGATGAGCAGGGAGCCCAATGAGGGGGCTCAATCCCAGGACCCCAGGATCAAGACCTGAACCAAAGGCAGACACTTAATCAACTAGCCACCTAGGTGTCCCTGAAAGAGATTATTAACATTATTTTTTCCTGTGTAGTTGTAAGGGATTAACCCAAAACCCATGGGTTGAACTTCAAAAAAAATAGATTGCATCTCAAATTCAAAAGAAAGCTTTCTATGATCTTGAAAAATTCCTGGGATCCTGAATATTCTATCACTGAAAATGAAGAACAGACAGTTGTTTGATAGGGTTGTTATGGTGGAGAAAATCTGAATATAGGAAGAAGAGTTAGGCAAGTTAGCATTGAATCTATGAGCCGTCTTAAAACAACATACATTATGGAACTTTCCTCACCATGTCCTGTCACGTTTTACATTACTTATAGAGTATAATCACATATAG
>NW_023219955.1:0-667 GCF_002007445.2 Ailuropoda melanoleuca | reverse complement strand
GGAAAAAATCAAGTTATGGTCTTATGGGATTTCCCTTGAGGTGACTGTTTTTTCTTTTCTGTTGGTGCTTTTAAAGTTCTTTCATCACTACTTTTTGCCGTTTTAATTACTCTGTGTATTGGCATGGACCTGATTGGGTCATTCTTTGGGGGGGGGTGTTCTCTGTGTCTCTTTGATCTGGATTTCTGTTTCCTTCTCCAGATTTGCAAATGTATCTATTAGCAATATATTCTGCTATTTTTTCAAATATATTTTATGCCCCCTTATCTCTCTCTTCTCCTGGGATCCCTATAATGCGAATGTTTTTATGCTTGATGGTGTTGCTGAGTTCCTATGTCTGTTTTCAGTTTTCATTATTATTTTTCTCTCTTGTGATGATTCCTATCCCTCTAGTACATGCTCTGAGATTAATAAACAAATCTCTCTCCAGTATACCCCAGATGTTTTTGAAACTGGTGCTTCTAAGCTGTAACTCTATGGGGCTATTTGTTGTGCTTTTTTTTTTTTTTTAAGATTTTGTTTATTTACTGGAGAAAGAGAGAGGAGAGAGAGAGACAGAGATAGACAGGCACCACACGTGTGTGCAGAGGGAGAAGTAGACTCCCTGCTGTGCAGGGAGCCTGATGCGTGGGCTGGATCCCAGGACCCTGAGAACATAGCCTGAGCC
>NW_023219951.1:1007-1137 GCF_002007445.2 Ailuropoda melanoleuca | reverse complement strand
TGCAGTGGCCGTGTTAGCACTATCATTATCCTTCGTGAAAAGGGAATCATGAGGGAAAGTGTTCACGGAAGCCTGACGAGAGTGCGACATAATGGTCTCTGCGACACCACACAATCCAGGGAAATATCAA
>NW_023219951.1:0-610 GCF_002007445.2 Ailuropoda melanoleuca | reverse complement strand
TGCCTAAACCATTTCTGTCAGAAAAAACATTGTGCAGTGGCCGTCTTAGCACTATTATCATCCTTCGTGAATAGGGAAACATGAGGCAAAGTGTTCACGGAAGCCTTACGAGAGTGCCACATAATGGACTCTGAGAAACCACACAATCCAGGGAAATATCAATGAACATCATCTCACTTAAATAAGGGAGTCTAAATGAAAACGTTCAAGAATTTCGAGGACTCAGCGCCCTTCTTATTGGTATTAAAGAAGAGCGTCCAGGATAACACCTCCAGCTAACATCCGCATTTCCTTGGGACCCAGATTCCCCATTGGGTAAATGTGCCTTGGAAGCATCCAGCACTTAGAACCAAGAAACAAAGTGCGAAGATAAAGCCCTTGAAGTCACATCGGCCTTATAGAACGTGGAACAAAAATCAAGGTGCTTTGTTACCGTGAGTGAAACACGATCAGCANGATCAGCACAGCACTGAGAAAGAAAATTTTCCCAAACCAGCCTCCAATCCAATGTTTGCTTCATGGGTAAATCCCATTAAAATTGCTGGTGGCAATGGAACGAAAATGCCTAAAAAATTTCTATCAGAAACAACACTGTGCAGTGGCCGTCTGA
>NW_023219949.1:0-667 GCF_002007445.2 Ailuropoda melanoleuca | reverse complement strand
AAAAAAAAAATCCCTGATATTTTTCAGGAGCAGAACTTATGCCAGGCAGAAGCAAACTGTCCTTTCTAGGAAGGACTGCTTTATTGGAGCTTTTAAGTGAAGCATAAAAATATCTGCTGTAATACCACCTTTCATCTTTATAATACTGTGGAATTTACATAGTGCTTTTCATGCACTTTCTCTTTTTATTCTTGCAGTGCAAAAAAATTGAGAGGAGAATAAGCATTATTAGCTCATTTTATAAAGAAGGAAATATAGCCCCAAATCATTACGTGACTTGCACAAGACCTACCGGGTGGAAAGCAGTACCTAGAACTAGAACCTAGGTGTTCTGAAGCAGTTATTCTCCCTAATAATCTTTGGTCCCACTAACAAAACAAATGCCCAGGTGTATCCCCTGAATTTTAACTCCTGATCTATCGCCTATTGCATGACATGGGGTGAACATTCCCACTGGCAAGAACGTATAAGTCTTTGATGCCGTGGAGCTATTGGAAAGCTGTGTGTGAAGAACTAAGTCCTGGTGTGAAGGACAGAATGGGTAGCACGGAATTTTCATCAGAGGGACATTTTTCTGGGTTCATGGCTTTTCCCTCTGTCCTAGATCACTGATATCTCTTGGGTCTCCTGAGACCTATAAATGTGAGGCTTGAAAATAACCATAATA